>NC_133369.1:2335901-2369212 GCF_049309525.1 Garra rufa | reverse complement strand
CATAATTGTTTTTTATTACATAAATGTGTTTTTGGATAATTATAATGTTCTTTAATTAAAAAAATTATATATATATATATTATACTAAATTACATAATTATACACAATATGAAAAAAATATATATGTATATATTATTATTATTATTGTGTGTTACTATTATTATTATTATTATTATTATTATTATTATTATTCCCTCTTTGTAAATCATCATAAAAGCATCTGCTAAATGCATAAATATAAAATGTAATTATAATTTTACAGTCTTATTAATTTATAATGTTTTTAAACATAATATTTTATATAGTAATTATGATAATTATTTTATGTAAAATTTTTATATTTTGTCAAATTATATAACTATTATTATTATTATTATTTCTACTTATTATTAATACAAATTACTATTATTATCTCCTCTTTGTAAATCACTTTGGATAAAAGCATCTGTTAAACGCATAAATATAAAATGTAATTATAATTTTACAGTCTTATTAATTTATAATGTTTTTAAACATAATATTTTATATAGTAATTATGATAATTATTTTATGTAAAATTGTTATATTTTGTCAAATTATATAACTATTATTATTATTATTATTATTATTTCTACTTATTATTAATACAAATTACTATTATTATCTCCTCTTTGTAAATCACTTTGGATAAAAGCATCTGCTAAACGCATAAATATAAAATGTAATTATAATTTTACAGTCATATTTATGTTTTTAGACATAATATGTCTGTATAGTAATTGTAATAATTTATTACATTAATTATAATTATTTTTATTTTAAATGATTCTATTAAGTTAAATTATATCGCTGTTATTGTTATTATTTATTTATTATTTATTATTATATATATTATCTTTTTTTTTTTTTATATAATATGTGTTATTGCTAATGTTATCTCCTCTTTGTAAGTGACTTAAACAGTCCGAACGTCCGAACAGATTGCATTATTTTATGTATAATCATTTTACTGTATTAATCAATTTGAAATCATTTTCTTTTTTTTAAATCATCTTAAATGTTCTTAATTTTGTGATTATTATTTTAAATTTTTATGATTTTTATGCTATTGGGATTTTAATTCCTTTTTATGTACAGCACTTTGAATTACCATTGTGTATGAAATGTGCTATATAAATAAACTTGCCTTGCCTTGCCTTGCCTAAAAGCGTTTACTAAATGCATAGAATATAATTATAATTTTACAGTCATATTGACATGAAATCAAAGTTTTGGCCAAATTGTGCAGCTCCAAAAGCACACCAAACCTTGAACTTTTATAAACATATTTTAAATCTCAATTGCAGTTTGTATCATTAAAATCTCATTTAGGTTTGCTAGCAAACAGTGTTTAGTTTGGTTTCAGGTCATTCTTTCACCCTGCAGGTAATCAAGACCGCGGTGGGAGAGCCGTGCTGCAGGTGTGCTCCAGGAAGCAGGTGTGGACAGACGCGGGTTTCACCACAAACCAGATCTCTGAGCTGCTCTGCTACTACTGCCACAGACTGCGGTGAGAAACGCTCACTGACATTGACATGGAAACTTCCAGAAAGCAGCGCTCGTGTGGCAGAGCCCAGGCCTTTATTTGCATTGGTTTGGCTAAGTGTCTTGCGTTTCTGTTTTTTCAGGAGGGAGAAGCGAGATCTGGGTTTGACGGTTCTCGTTGACGCTCGCAGGCAGCCGCTCGCGTCCACGCTCTTCTCAGCTCTGTCTGAGTTTCAGGTGAGACGAGACGCTCTTCAAGCACAGATCACGTCTGAATCACACCCCTCACGCCCTTCTTCTTTCAACTGTCTTTGAGACAAACGTTGGTGTTTGGGTTAAGGCCGATGGCTTTTGCATGCAAAAACTGTTTTTTGATGCACTTGTCAAGTTCGAGATTTTGAGCTTTTTGGTTTTTTATAAAGTGTTTTTTCAGACTAGTGGAAAGAAAACACCCAAAAGTCATTAAGTGTTTCTTTTATAGCACTTTATCTATTTGTGTCAATAGAGTTCAATTAAAATACATATTTTAATGAGTTTTTTCTTCTACACTGAGCCATAAATCTCCTTTTCAATAACACTTACACACACCAAACTTTACATTTTTATTCCTGTCTATATTTGGACCTTTTAACCGAGGGATGTGTTCAACATTTAAGAAAAATACAAAAAATGTTTGCAGTAATCAATGTAATCTATCAATAAGTAAGGTGATTACTACTAGTTACCTTTTTACCTTATTCATGCACCTGTCAAGTTTGAGATTTTGGGCTTTTTGTTTTTTTATAAAGTGTTTTTTCAGACTAGTGGAAAGAAAACACCCAAAAGTCATTGTTAAGTGTTTCTTTTATAGCACTTTATCTATTTGTGTCAATAGATTTCAATTACAATCCATATTTTAATGAGTTTTTTCTTCTACACTGAGCCATAAATCTCCACTTCAGTAGCACTTACACACACCAAACTTTACATTTTTATTCCTGTCTATATCCTGAAGGTTTTTACCGAGGGATGTGTTCAACATTTAAGAAAAATACAAAAAATGTTTGCAGTAATCAATGTAATCTATCAAGTAAGGTGATTAATACTAGTTACTTTTTTACCCTATTCATGCACCTGTCAAGTTTGAGATTTTGTGCTTTTTGGTTTTTTATAAAGTGCTTTTTCAGACTAGTGGAAAGAAAACACCCAAAAGACACTGTTAAGTGTTTCTTTTATAGCACTTTATCTATTTGTGTCAATAGATTTCAATTACAATCCATATTTTAATGAGTTTTTTCTTCTACACTGAGCCATAAATCTTTAAATTTTTATTTCTGTCTATATCCTGTCAAGGTTTTTACAGAGGGATGTGTTCATATTTAATTTGCTTGATTTTATACATTTTATTCCCCCAAAAATGCAAAAAAAAAAAAAAAAAAGAATGAAATGAGTGTTTTTTTTGTTTTTGTTTTTAATAGTTTTAATTTAAGTCTCTGTTTTAGTTTAGTTTTAATGATTGGGATCAATGTTTGTTTTGGTTATTAGTATCAAGAATGTTTTTTGTTTTTTTTTGTTGTTGTGAAGTATCAATTTGACCTGTTTGCAAATAATACATTTATTTAAAAAATAGTTTTATATTTTAAAATATTTATTTTATATAAATATATTATAATATATACTAATTATAACACATTTTTATTTTAAAATATGCTTTAGTTAATCATAAGCCTAATATGTTCAAAATGCAAAACTGAAAAATGCTTCTCGTCTCTTCACATTCAGTTATGAATTACGTGAATTTTTCTTTTATGTGAATTTTTTCCATTCAAAATATAGGAATTTGACAAAAACAGTGACACTTTTGCTATTATAGTTATTTAGTTCTTTGCTATTATAACTTTTATTATCTTAATATTTTAAATCAGTTTTTATTTTCACATTTCCATTTTTTGATTAACTTTGATTAACTAATTTTTTGGAGTTTTTTTATATATATGTCTGTATAGTTTTTATTTAAATGTAAGTTTTAGTTTTAGAAATGTTACCTTGGAAACTAGCTGAAATGGTTAAAATTGTACTTTTTGAAATGGTTTTAAAAACTTAATAAAATAGTTAATAAAAATTAAATAATTAGCAATCAAAATAAAATACAATAATGAATTAATTCATAAAAATGCTTATTTAAAATAAAATGCCTGCTGAAAATTTAAAACAGAAACAATCATATATTTTTTTTAATTTAAATTTAAGTTTTAGTTTTAGAAATGTCTTGAAGTGTCTTGGAAACTAGCTTGATTTTTTTTTTTTTTTTTTAAGTTACAGTTCAGTTTTAATGATTGGGATCAATGTCTGGTTTGGATATTAGTAACCAGAATATATTTTTTGTGAAGTATCAATTTGACCTGTTTGCAAAAAATACATTTATTTAAGATATTTTTAAACAAGTTTTATATTTTTTGAATGTTTATCATTTAATACATTTTAAAACTTAAAATTATTATATATATATATATTTTTTTTTTTAATGTAAATGTCTGGTTTAGTCACTCCAATTAATCACAAAGAGCTAGAATTTGACACGGTAACTGCAAGAAATAGTCACTTATTAATCTGTCTGTCACATATTTTCTCATTAAAGCCAGAAACACAGCAAGTTCAGAGACACAAACTCTTCAGAACTTAAACCAAGCTCTTGTGTTACTGTGCTGCTATCAAACCTTTGACACATTTTAGGATGCCATGATGTCTGAAAGCGTATGTGTTCACACACTTGCATAGAGAGGCTTCTGAGTGTAAAGTTGAGGCTGTTTTCAGCACGCTAATTGTCGTGTGCATGGTTGATGTCAAATATCTGAAGGAAAGTCTGTCCTGAGGGTTTGAGGCGAGGCCTGTGTGAGCATGTCTCTCTAAAACACACTCACTCGCAACATGCAAAATATGAGGGAAGAGGGACAAGAAAGGAATGCTTTTTCACTTAAATGTGTTCTTATGAGCACTATTACATGCAATAAATGATATAAACTGTCTAGTCTTTGTCTAAATAAGTATTTTTTTTAATAAAAAACAAAATAAAATAGTGAATAAAAATGAATAAAATCATAAAAATGGAAACAATTTAAATACATAAATGATTTTTAAAATAGAAACAATCAACATAAAATACTTAGTAATAATTAATTAAATCATAAAAATGGTAATTTAAAATCAAAACCAAAATAAGATACCTGCAAAAATGTAAAATAAAAAATATTTTTGAAATGGTAACAATCAAAACAAAATACTTACTAATAATTGATTAAATTGTAAAAATGCTCATAAAAAATCTAAATAAAATGCCTGCTAAAAATGAATAAAATTAATAAAATGTAAAAATGATTTAAAAAAATAAAAACAATCAAAATAAAATACTAATAATTAATTAAAATCATAAAATGCTCATTTAAAATACAAATCTAAATAAAATGCCTGCTAAAGTTAATTAAATTATAAAATCGTTAAAGAAAAAAAAACTATTAAAATAAAATATTAATAATTAATTAAATCATAAAAATGCTCATTTAAAATAAAAATCCAAATAAAATGCCTGCTAAAAATTAATTTAATTATAAAAATGTAAAATAAAAAATAATAATGATTTTTCAAGTAGTAATAATCAAAATAAAATACTAAGCAAAAATTTATTAAATAATACAAATTCTCATTTAAAGGTCAAAATAAAATGCCTGCTAAGATTAATTAAATCATAAAAATGTAAAATACAAATAAATGAATGGTTTTTAAAATAGAAACAATCAAAAAAATATAGTTTAACTAATAAAACATTAAATCATAAAAAAGCTAATTTAAAATAAAAAACAAAATAAAATTCCTGCATAAAAAGAATTAAATCATAAAAATGTAAAAAAATGATTTTTAAATGAAAACAATTCAAATAAAATACTAATAATTAATTAAATCATAACAATGCTAATTTAAAATAAAAAAAACAAAATAAAATACCTGTACAATAAATTATTTAATCCAGTTTTTCCCCAACTGGGGGTTCATGAGTTGATGAAAATCAAATAAATCAATCAAAAAATTGTAAAATTCAAATTATTAATAATAATAAAAATAAATATGTAAAACAATCAAAACACTAAAAATATGTATTTTTTTATTTATTTATTACTTAACCTGCATGCCATGTTAGAATAAACCAACATCAGAGAATCGTAACATGCAAATATGTTTGATTTTATGTTTAGATTTATTAATGCTCTTTGATTTCTTCTTTTTTCCTGTCAGACTCTTGTACCCAATGCACTTTACTCCGTTTTGATTCTGGTGGACAGAGACGCAGCATTAAAAGTGGAGCGAGACGTCTCAGTTCCTGTGAGTAAATGACTGACTGTCTGTCATTCTCTGTGTCTCAGTTTGTGTCAGAGTGTGTTTACATGAGCTGCTCCTCTCTGTCCTTGTTCAGTGTGAAATCCTGACGTCTCTGAAAGCTCTACAGAAGCACATCGACTCATCGCAGCTCACCAGAGACTTTGACGGCACCTTCCCATACGACCACAGCCACTACATTCACTTCAGACAGGTGTGAAAGACAGGGATTTATGAACCCCGTTGACATGAAATATTCACGTTTAGTCCCCCCTGAGAGTTTAATTTGTATAATAATATATAATTATATATTATATTATATATATATATATATATATATATATATATATATATAATATGTATTATTATTATTTTATATATTATATATATTATTATTTTTATTTATTCATTTTTTCATTTTTAGGTGTTCAAGTAAAAAGCAAGTTTTATGATTATTTATTATTATTATTATTATTAGGGATAATAATACCCTTTTGATGTGAAATATTCACTTGAAGCCCCCCTGATATTTTAATTTAATAAATTTCAAGAATTTATCAACACATGATGAGCAGTTGAAAAAAAAAATTTTTTTTATTTATATTTATATAAATATATAAATAATTATTTAAGTGGAAACAATGAAAATAAAATACTAATAATTAATCAGTCATAAAAATGCTCATTTAAAATAAAAACCAAAATAAAAATACCTGCTAAAAATGTATTAAATCAAAAAAAAATTCAATTAAAATAACAAAAATGATTTCAAAATAATATTAAATCAGATATTCCCACAATTTTAATAATTTATATATTTTAAGTTTACATTTTTTATGATTTAATTATTTTTTTATAACAGGTATTTTTATTTTAAATGAGCATTTTCATGGTTGTATTAATTATTAGTGTTTTATTTTGATTTTTATGATTTAAGTTTTAGCAGGTTTTTTTTATTTATTAATTATTAGTATATATATATATATATATATATATATATATATATATATATATATATATATATATATGTATGTGTGTGTGTGTATGTGTATATACACAAAAATATGAGCAGTTTAAAATATATATATATATATATATATATATATATATATATATATATATATATATATATATTATGATTTTATATATTTTTTACTTTAAAAACTACTAATTTTTTCATCAAAAGCAGTGTAGTACTAATATTTAATCCTCATATTAATAATTATCAAAAAAAGAATCTGTAGTATTTTTTTTTCATCTGCTGGCAGAAAATCGAACCGTTTGCCGCGAGCTGCAGCACTGCCATCGCTTCCCTTCAGAGCTCTATCGATACACTAAACAACATCGGCAATCTGGAAACATCTGAGGTAATAATTGTGAAATAAAGTAGAAAATATTTATTGTTTTGAGCCATTTAGTCATGGTGATTAAATTGCCTCGCTTACTGGGGCTCCCTTTGTTAAGCTGACCAATCCAGGCTTGTTGCCTTCTGTCTTTGTTATTTAAATGTTACAAAGTATTTGTTTTTAAATGCAACACAATGGAAGTTCCGTATGGGGGCGGAGCTTCCCTCAGGCTCATTAGAATATTAATGGTGTGTCCTGCTGTAGGAGGTGTCAGAGGTCATCAACCAGCAGAAGAGTCTCATGAAGAGCATTCTGGATGACACTAAACTCAACCGTCTGCGGCTGGAGGGTGGCACCTTTTTGGCCCGCATCAGGAAAGAGGAGATGTGCGAAAACGAGAACTACAGGTACTGCCTTCATCAGAGGACTGATAGATGCTTATATTGAGTAGAAAAGCTTTTTAAAGGGATATTGGCCTGTCTGGATCAATTAAATGTGACCTAAGTGGTAAATACATGAACACACACCATTAAAAAACTCATGTCAGTCACTGTCAGGTTTATTTATGTCATCCATCTGCTTTATTTCAAGCTAAATGACACTAAAACACTGCATAAAAAAGCTGTTTTCGTGTCAAAATATTCAAACACCATAAAAACAATATATATTTAATCAAAAAGTGAATTTTATTGCCCCATTGGCATGTTGTTTTTTTAATCCGTATATAAAAACAGTTCATTTAAGATATATTTTCTTGAAAAACAAGTCTTATTGCTGTTGACATTTATTTTGATTATCCCATTGATATATTTTTTTTTAGTTTTAAGTAAACATTTTAGATAATAAAGTTTTATTTTACACAATTGTTTTATTTTTAAGGCTGTTTACAATATTTAGATTTTTTTTTATAATATTTTGTTAAAAATAAATAGAATTTAATTTTAATTTTTTTTTATCTTATTATAAATTTTGTTTTGTTTTTTAGTTTAATTTTATTTGTAATTTGATTTTAAGGATTTTACATGATTTCATGGGAAGAAAATAATACAAAATTAAAATGTGCATTAATTTAAATAGGATAGGTACAGTATATGAATATAGAAAAAAAGAGATGCTCCATTATGCAACCTTGAAAAAGTTTTACCTTTTGCTGCATGCATAAAAAATGGATGTATTTGTAGCAATAACCAAAACATTGTATGGGTCAACATTTTTGCTTTTTTTTTCAATAACAAGAATCATTAGGGATTTTTAGATCATGTTCCATGAAGATATTTTGTAAATTTCCTGCCATAAATATTTCAAAACATAATTTTTGATTAGTAATATGCATTGGTAAAAACTTCATTTGCACAACTTTAAAGGTGATTTTCTCAATATTTTTTTTTTGTTTGTTTTTTGCACCCTCAAATTTTCAAATACTTTGAAAATGTATCCTAACAAAACATAAATCAATGCAAAGCTTAAATATTCAGCTTGCAGCTTACAGTATTTATTCAGATACATAAATCTCAATTTCAGAAAATTGACCTTTATGACTGGTTTTGTGGTCCTGGGTCACAAATAATGTTTAAAAACACTGATGTATTAGATTTGCCCCCTGTGTTTGATCAAAGCTGTAGTCTAAGCTGATGTTGTGTCTCATATAGGGACGCTGTGGATCTGGTCAGTGCACTATATAACCAAGTGGATGAAGAGGTTCATAAACTCGTCATTCTGTCTAATAAATCACTGCAGCAGCTGGAGACGCTCCTGGAGCTGCGCCTCTTACAGGAGAGACATCAAGAGGTTAGAGGTTTATTTTCTCAATAGAAATACAGGATTTCCCCAAGGAGTACTTGAATTTGACTTTTTGAAATGCCTTTAAAATAGCAACATTCCTGAAGAGGTACTTGATTTAAAAAAAAAAAAACAATAATAAATGTATGTATTACGATATATACTGATAAATGTATCATTAACTTCAATGGGATGAGTTTCTATTGAACCGGTCTAAATATGAATGTATTATTAGAGAGACTGTGCTGATAATGTCTCTGTCCGCAGGTTAAGAGGTGGTTTTATGTGGAGAGTGAGAAGCATTTGGCTCCTCTGGACTCCTACAGTCTCTCTCTGAGCTCCATTCAGGACATGAGACAGAGTCTGGCCCAGTTCATGGAAGAGTCCAGTGTAAGTGCTTCATGTGCCCAATGCTTTGAGATTTCACAGAGAGATATAAGCGAGACGGGATTTTACTGTCCCAGGATGCTCTTGGTGAATTTAAATGAGTTCAACGGGTGTCCATCACATATTAGCATCAACATCAACCAGGAAAATTAAACAGAAAATAATGTATTCCTTAAATTGGAATTGCACATTTTATTTATTTATTTTATTTTTATTACTTATTTTTAATTTTTTTAAATATTTTGTATTGTATATTAGTAATATATTTTTCATTTATTACCATAATAATACAAAATTTTATTTTACAGTATAATAGTGTTGCTATATAGTAGTAATATTATTTATTTATTTTTTTCAATCAGTATAGTATTATTACAGGTATGTATTAGTAATTTTTTTATTGATTATTATTATTATTTAAATATTAAATACACAATGTTTTTGGTAGATTATGTAATATATTTCTTGATTATTATTATCATTATTAAATACAAATTTTTGCATTTAACGGAATAGTATTGTTGTATACATATTATATTCCTCCATTGATAATTATTAAATACTAAATTGAAATTGTACATTTTATTTTATTTAGTTTTTATAATTTATTTTATATTGTATATTAGTAATATATTTATCATTTATTATTATTAATATTATTAATATTATTAAATACAGACTTTTTATTTTACAGTCAGTATAGTATTATTACAGGTATGTATTAATAATTTTTTATTGATGATTATTATTATTATTTTATTATTAAATACACAATGTTTTCGGTTGATTATGTAATATATTTCTTGATTATTATTATTATTATTATTATTATTATTATTAAATACAAATTTTTGCATTTAACGGAATAGTATTGTTGTATACATATTATATTTCTCCATTCATTATTAATAAAATACTAAATTGAAATTGTACATTTTATTTTATTTAGTTTTTATAATTTATTTTATATTGTATATTAGTAATATATTTATCATTTATTATTATTAATATTATTAATATTATTAAATACAGACTTTTTATTTTACAGTCAGTATAGTATTATTACAGGTATGTATTAATAATTTTTTATCGATTATTATTATTATTATTATTTAAATATTAAATACACAATGTTTGTGGTAGATTATGTAATATATTTCTTGATTATTATTATTATTATTATTAAATACTAATTTTTGTATTTAACAGGATAGTATTGTTGTATACATATTATATTTCTCCATTGATAATTATTAAATACTAAATTGAAATTGTACATTTTATTTTATTTAGTTTTTATAATTTATTTTATATTGTATATTAGTAATATATTTATCATTTATTATTATTAATATTATTAAATACAGACTTTTTATTTTACAGTCAGTATAGTATTATTACAGGTATGTATTAGTAATTCTTCATTGATTATTATTATTATTATTTTATTATTAAATACACAATATTTTATTTGGTAGAATATATAATATATTTCTTGATTATTATTATTGTTATTAATAAATACTCATTTTGTATGTTACGGTATAGTATTGTATACGTAATATATTTCTCCATTGATTATTATTATTAAATACTAAATTGTTTACAGTGTAGTATTAATTTTACAGTATGTCATTATTGCAAATGTAAAATATTTCTTCATGGATTATTATTATTAATATTGTTCTTAAATACAATTTGTTCATTTTACAGTATTATTGTACATGTAATATATTTCATTTAGTATTATTATTAAATACTTATTTTTTACATTATAGTATTGTATATGTGTGTGTGTGTGTGTGTATATATATATATATATGTATATGTATATGTGTATATGTGTATATATATATATATATATATATATATATATATATATATAATTTTTTTCCCCACCTTTGATAATGATGATTATTATTAATTAAATTGGAATTGCACATTTTATTTTATTTTTTTTATTTAGCTTATTTTTAATTTTTTAATTTTTACTCTTAATTGATTTTTCAGTTCTCTTTAATATTGTTATTATTATTATTATTATATGTAAGTTTTATGTAACTAAGTTTTTTTTTAAAAAATTTAAATGATGTGGAAACATTGAAGCGAATCATATGAAAGGGTCTTAAATTGTTTTGGATTAAAAGGTCAACTAAATGACTAACTAGTTCAGCTCCTGTAGGAACAGCAGAAGAAAGCCGCAGCGTTACTGAGAGAGTCTAAAGCCGGTCCAGCCCTTCTGGAGGTCAAAGAGCACATCAGCTCCGTCCTGCAGCGCAGCGAAACACGCAAGAACGAGCTGGACGTCCTGCTCAACCTCTATGAGTTCTACGAATCGGTAAAAACTGTTTATGGATTGAATTATTCAAGTTAGCTGCATCATGTCAACTGTTATCATGCTATTTAGTGGTTGGCTGACCACCAACTGATACAATTAAATGTATTTTTATTTTACTGAAATGACTGTGTCTTGTGCAGGCGAACCAGTGGATGGTCCACTGTCAGGAGTATTTCCATCAGCTGAGGCTGGACGGTAACGCGGTCAGTCTGACGCCGGCCGTGCTGCAGGTCCTGCAGGATTATCACAGCGAGGCCACAAAGTTCTCTCTGGAAAACTTCAGTTCGCTCAATCAGATGGTGCTGAAGCTCAACAGCGCGCAGGAGCTGCAGCAGTGGAACGGCGTCTGGCAGCGGTGCCAGCAAACCAAACAGCAGCTGGAGGAAACGCTGGCTGAAGCCACTGCTGCTAGTACTGCTGCCCCGCTGACTGACGGAGACGCCGCTTCTGGTAAAATATCAGTACAGTCAGAAACAACCATTCAAACATAAATAATCACATTTATCTATATGTGACCCTGGACCACAAAACCAGTCATAAGGTTAAATTTGACAAAACTGAGATATATACATCATATGAAAGCTCAATAAATAAGCTTTCTATTGATGTATGGTTTGTTAGGATAGGACAATATTTGACTGAGATACATCTATTTGAAATCAGGAATCTGAGGATGCAAAAAAATCAAAATACTGAGAAAATCACCTTTAAAGTTGTCCAAATTAGGTTCTTAGCAATGCATATTACTAATCAAAAATTACATTTTGATATGTTTACAGTAGGAATTTTACAAAAAATCTTCATGGAACATGAACTTTACTTAATTTCTTAATGATTTTTGGCATAAAAGAAAAATCAAAAATGTTCACCCATGCAATGTATTTTTGGCTATTGCTACAAATATACCCCAGCGACTTAAGACTGGTTTTGTGCTCCAGGGTCACATATTTTAATGTTGTTCTGTTAAAAAAAGAAAATAATTAACATAATTGTTGTTATTATTATTGCTATTAATACTAAATATCCCATTTTTTATTTTACAGTATTAGTATTAATATGTATTAGTGATATACTTTTGCATTTATTTTTATTATAATTAAATACTAAAAAAAATATTTACAATATAGTATTGTATATGTAACATATTTCTTTATTGATCATTATTATTTTTTTTCTTAACAGTTTTTTAGTGTTATTGAATATGTGAGATATATTTGTCCATTGATCATTATTATTATTAAATACAATTTTCAAATATGTAACATATTTTACTTAATTGATTATTATTATTATTATTATTATTATTATTATTATTAAATACTAAAAAATATTTTACAGTATAGTATTATTGGATATGCAACATTTTACTTAATTGATCATTATTTTCATTATTAGTAAATACTACTTTTTTATTTTATAGTATAGTATTATTGGATATGCAACATTTCTCCATTGATTATTATTATTATTATTATTAAATGCTCAATTTTTTATTTTACAATATAGTATTGTATATGTACATATTTCTTCATTGGTCATTATTATTATTATTATTATTATTAAATACTCATTTTTTATTTTACAGTTTTTTTAGTGTTATTGAATATCTGATATATATTTGTCCATTGATCATTATTATTATTAAATAAAAATTTTATTACAGTATAGTATTATTGAATATGTAACATATTTTACTTAATTGATTATTATTATTATTATTATTATTATTATTATTATTAAATACTAACAATTTTTATTTTACAGTATAGTATTATTGGATGTAACATTTTACTTAATTGATCATTATTTTTATTATTATTAAATAAAAAAAAATTATTTTATAATATAGTATCATTGGATATGCAACATTTCTCCATTGATTATTATTATTATTATTATTATTATTATTAAATGCTCAATTTTTTTACATTATAGTAATACGTTTAGTGTAGCATTATTGGATATGTAATATATTTCCCGATTAATAATTATAATTAAATACATTTTTTTATTTTACAGTATTAGTATTAATATGTATTAGTAATATACTTTTGCATTTATTTTTACTATTATTAAATACTCCATTTTTTATTTTACAATATAGTATTGTATATGTAACATATTTCTTCATTGGTCATTATTATTATTATTATTAAATACTCATTTTTTTAATTTTACAGTTTTTTAGTGTTATTGACTATGTGATATATATTTGTCCATTGATCATTATTATTATTAAATACAATTTTTATTACAGTATAGTATTATTGAATATGTAACATATTTAACTTAATTGATCATTATTATTATTATTATTATTAAATACTAAAAATAATTTTTACAGTATAGTATTATTGGATATGCAACATTTTACTTAATTGATCATTATTTTCATTATTATTAAATACTATTTTTTTATTTTATAGTATAGTATCATTGGATATGCAACATTTCTCCATTGATTATTATTATTATTAAATGCTAAATTATTTTACATTATAGTAATAAGTTTAGTGTAGTGTTATTGGATATGTTTATTATTATTATTAAATACAAAAAATTTTTCAGTATATGTAATATACAATAATACTATTTTAGTTTAGTATTATTGAATATATAATATATTTTTAGTATTTTTATTTATTTTATAGCATAGTTTTATTTTATATGTAACCTATTTCTTCATTGATTATTACCATTAAATACTTATTTTACTGTAAGTATTATTATATATGTAATATATTTCTTTACTGATTATTATTATTATTATTATTATAAAAACAATGTTTTAGTTTAAAGTATATTATTATATAGTAGTAATATGTTTCTTCTTTGATTATTATTATTATTATTGTTATATCTATTAAATAATTTGTCTTCCACCGTATAATATTTTTACAGTATAGTATTAATTAATGGCAAGCATCAGCTATAATAGTAATAATTCTAATTCCTGTCCATTCTGTCTACTGTGTAATATTCTATATTTTATTACATTCTTGTATTATCTTAAAATTTTGTTATATTCCATTTTCTTGGCTTTTCTGTCTGTACTTTCCTGCGATGAAAGCTTCTGTCACCAAGACAGATTTATTATGTGTGCATAAATACTCTTGATTGTGTCCATCTGTGTTCACACTGTGTTTCATTTTTGATAATTTGCTGAAAGAGTAATTGAATAATCAAAATATGATTAAATATATTTATCAAATACTTAATTTTACTTATTTTACACTATAGTACTATTACTGTATGAATAATATTCTTGTTATCATTATTAAATCTTCAGTTGTATTTTACAATTATAGAGTATTACTAATTTGATTTGTTTAATTTTTCAGAGCAAAAAAAAGTCTTCATTTTTGTTTTGATTTTTACAATTTTTTAACATTTTTAAATAATTTCTATCATTTGCTGAATGAGTAAATATATAATTTATTTGTTTATTTTTTATTATTTTTATAGTTTGCTGTATGAACAATTATAATTTAATAATACTAAATACAATTTTTAAGTATATTTTTATCAAACACTTCATTTTTCTAATTTTATAGTATAAAGAAAATATTTTTGTTATTATTATTACATTTTCAGTTGTATATTACAGTATAGTTTTACTATATATGAAATATTTAATTCTAATATTTTTTTATAATTTGCCAAATAAATAATTGTAACTTAATACTGAGTAATTATATAACACTTAATACTAATAATAATAAAAAATTAAGACAGATTTGTGTAATTTAATGAATTAATTAATTCACTTTTAAAAGATGATGATGATGATGATGAAAATAAAATGAGACACAAATGTGATTAATAATGGTAAATAGAGATAATGAAACATAAATAATAATAATCATTTGTATTTTTTAGTTCAGATTTATTATGTGTGCATAAATACTCATGATTGTGTCCATCTGTGTTCACAGAGACTGTATCAAACCCTGTGGAGACCCAGAACGGAGTGGACTTGTCTAAAGGTCCAGCTCTGAGCTCTTCTTCACCGTCGTGTTTTGAGTATGAAGATGAGAAGCCCCATTCAGCAGGTCCGTTCTCCAGAGGCCAGTTCCCGTTCCCCTTTCCCCCGGACGGCGGCCAGCTCTCTCTGTCTGCGTTCGACGACACCGACAGCGACTGCACCGTCGACTCGTCCGCCTCGTGTCACTCCGAACCCCTGCATTCACCCGCGACGCGCCACCGCAAGCAGCCGCTCAAGAAGATCATGAAGAAGACCCTGAGCTACGAGCTGCCCTCGCGCGACAAAGCTCATCCGGACACCGCTCATCACGGCTACACCGGCGTCTACATCAGAGGACTGGAGGTCACCAATAACGTCTGCGTGGAGAAGAAGCTGCAGCGGCCGGACGTCAAGAGCCCTGCGCTGGGTCGCAGCCGCAGCATGTCGTCTCCATCACGCGTTCAGTGCAGACACAGCGACGGAGACGTCAAGAGACACAGCGGGTGAGTGACGCGCAAAACACCCAGCACTCAGACTTAAATATGAGTCATTATTGTAAATTATAAAAATAAACAAACACAATAATTGTTTTATTTGTATTTTTACTTATTTAATTATAATAATTATTATTATTATTATTTGCATTTTTTCTGTGGTTTTATAAAATGTGTTATTATGTAAGGAATAATTGACGACGGTCCGTAGAATTCTACGAAAATAATGCACACCCGAGGTGGTGATGCGGTCACGACGCGAAGCGGAGTGGCCGTTACACCTCGGGTGTGCATTATTTTCGTAGAATTCTACGGACCGAAGTCAATTATTCCGCTTATACTACAGTTACCACACCTCAAGACATCGATCAAATGATATATTTCAAGACATTCGTCCCGTTTTTATCCTTAAAACGCTATTGTGAGTAGGATTAATTTCTTACGCAGCTCATTCAACCGCTTCGTTGCTAGTTCCAAAACGTCATTTTAGAACTAGTAACGACGCTTGGTCTGTTAATAGCAAAATAATGCCGTTAATAATGAAGTTTAGACCGACCGAAAGACAAGCAGACAGACGGAAAGAGTGAGGGAGAGAAACTAAGTGTATGACTTTACCTCTCTCACGTCTGTCTCTCTCAAAGGTGACTGGCAGCATCGTCTCTACTAACAGTTAAACTTTAAGTTCACTTTCTTCAAGACCACGCCGTTGTTACCTCGCGTGTGAGAGCTGTCATGTCGTTTTTAATTTGTTAATCGTCAGAGCAGCGCTAACAACATTAGCGCGAATGCTAACGCCAGTGCAAACTGTAACGGTATGTGTGTGTGCGTCTGTGAGGTGAGTGAGAGAGGGCGAGAGAAAGAGAGTTTGTGCTTTCCGTACATAATAAAACGTAATATATTGTGGAAAAAAACATGGAAATAATCTGTCGTTTTTATCCTGATGTTTACTGTATTTATTAGTTTGGCCAGTGTCATTGTGGGTTTTGGTTATTTTGCTGTTTTGGGCTGTAAGGACCTTTGAAATAACTGAAATCGTATGGCGAAGTGATATAGACATGCACTACGGTCTAAAGCTGCCTGGAACTACGTTCGCCGTGCGTATCCCTGAATATAATGCACACCTCTAGAACGTTCGTCAGCCAATCAGATTCAAGCATTCAACGGCCCTGTAGTATAATAAGCAATAAGGTACGAGAGGCCGTGCTGTATCATGAATAAATCAGGGGTTGCCCTTCAGCCGTGATTTATTCATGATACAGCACGGCCTCAAGTACCTTATTGCTTTTATAAAACGGTTACCACACAATAAAAATATTAAAATCAAAAAATATATATTAATTTATATATATTAAGTTCATAAAGTAAAATCGTTAACTGCCTTCCGCTGTAAAAAGTAGTCCCTAACTGCTGCAGCTGTGTTTATGTTGCTAAGGGTGGTTGCTAAGGGGGTTCAATGATACACAAAACCGTTGAGTGAAGCGGTCATAGCAGTGCCGTATCATGAATACCACACAGCTGCTGACCAATCAGAATTGAGCAATGGAACTAACCGTTTTATAATTGTTATTAATAAATACCATTTTATTATTTTCTAGTGTCGTATTAATACTATGCTATAGTATATTTCTTGATTTGTCTAATTTTTATAATTAAATAGTTATTTTATTAAATAAAAGGCAGGTATAAATATTAGTAATAATAGCAAGTAAAAAATTATTAATGCATGAGAAATAATACACAGTGATAGTTGAACATGAATAACTGTATTCAAAAAAATAAAAGAATAATTATATTTTTATTAAATACTTGCTTTTTTATTTTACAGTATAGTATTATTCGTGTAAAATGTATTTATTTTTTTATATTTTATAACTTAATAAATTGATAAAATAATCATTAATATTATCATCATTAAATGTTCCGTTTTATTTTACAGTATAGTATTATTACTTTAGTAATATTACTAACAATTACAATTTTATAATTTGCTGAAAGAGTAATTACAGTTGAATAATCAAAATATTATTAAATATATTTATCAAATACTTGATTTTTCTTATTTTACACTATAGTACTATTACTGTATAAATAATATTCTTGTTATCATTATTAAATCTTCAGTTGTATTTTACAATTATAGAGTATTACTAATTTGATTTGTTTAATTTTTCAGAACAAAAAAAATTTGTTCATTTTTGTTTTGATTTTTATAATTTTTTAACATTTTTAAATAATTTTTATCATTTGCTGAATGAGTAAATCTAATTTAATAATAAAAATATTTTTATTTGTTTATTTTTTATCATTTTTATAGTTTGCTGTATGAACAATTATAATTTAATAATAAAAAATACTATTTTTAAGTATAGTTTTATCAAACACTTCATTTTTCTCATTTTGTCTAATTTTTATAATTAAATAGTTATTTTATTAAATAAAAGGCAGGCATAAATATTAGTAATAATAGCAAGTAAAAAATTATTAATGCATGAGAAATAATACACAGTGATAGTTGAACATGAATAACTATATTAAAAAAAAAAAGAATAATTATATTTTTATTAAATACTTGCTTTTTTATTTTACAGTATAGTGTTATTCGTGTAAAATGTATTTATTTTTTATATTTTATAACTTAATAAATTGATAAAATAATCATTAATATTATCATCATTAAATGTTCCGTTTTATTTTACAGTATAGTATTATTACTTTAGTAATATTACTAACAATTACAATTTTATAAATTGCTGAAAGAGTAATTACAGTTGAATAATCAAAATATTATTAAATATATTTATCAAATACTTGATTTTTCTTATTTTACACTATAGTACTATTACTGTATAAATAATATTCTTGTTATCATTATTAAATCTTCAGTTGTATTTTACAATTATAGAGTATTACTAATTTGATTTGTTTAATTTTTCAGAACAAAAAAAATTTGTTCGTTTTTGTTTTGATTTTTATAATTTTTTTAACATTTTTAAATAATTTTTATCATTTGCTGAATGAGTAAATATAATTTAATAATAAATATTTTTATTTGTTTATTTTTTATCATTTTTATAGTTTGCTGTATGAACAATTAGAATTTAATAATAAAAAATACTATTTTTAAGTATAGTTTTATCAAACACTTCATTTTTCTCATTTTGTCTAATTTTTATAATTAAATAGGTATTTTATTAAATAAAAGGCAGGTGTAAATATTAGTAATAATAGCAAGTAAAAAATTATTAATGCATGAGAAATAATACACAGTGATAGTTGAACATGAATAACTATATTAAAAAAAATAAAAGAATAATTATATTTTTATTAAATACTTGCTTTTTTATTTTACAGTATAGTATTATTTGTGTAAAATGTATTTATTTTTTATATTTTATAACTTAATAAATTGATAAAATAATCATTAATATTATCATCATTAAATGTTCCGTTTTATTTTACAGTATAGTATTATTACTTTAGTAATATTACTAACAATTTTTATCATTTGCTGAATGAGTAAATCTAATTTAATAATAAAAATATTTTTATCATTTTTATAGTTTGCTGTATGAACAATTGTAATTTAATAATAAGAAATACAATTTTTAAGAATAGTTTTATCAAACACTTCATTTTTCTAATTTTATAGTATAAAGAAAATATTTTTGTTATTATTATTACATTTTCAGTTGTATATTACAGTATAGTATTACTAGTATTTAATTCTTATATTTTTTTTATAATTTGCCAAATAAATAATTGTAACTTAATACTGAGTAATTATATAATACTTAATACTACTAATAATAAAAAATTAAGACAGAATTGTGTAATTTAATGAATTAATTAATTCACTTTTAAAAGATGATGATGATGATGATGAAAATAAAATAAATAATGGTAAAATAGAGATAATTAAACATAAATAATAATAATCATTTGTATTTTTTAGTTCTTCTGTAATAATAATAATAATAATAATAATTAACGTTTTCTAAATAAATTTTCTTTTTTATTTTACAGTATAGTATTACTACAGATATTATTGATTTAATTTTAATAATTTATTAAATTATAAAACTGTGAATATGGCCTGAGACAACTGAAATAGAGAGATTTTTAAATTGTATTTGATCCTCTATATCCTCATGCTAAAATTGACTGTAAATCCACTGGTAAAAAGTCTCATTAGTCAACTCATAACAACTTGACTACACAGCTCCCTGATTCTCCATCAGTGCTGCTTTATTCACTTTATTCATGCATATTCTGCTGTGGTGCTTTTCAGTAAAATCCAGCACATCATGGATGAGATGATCTCCACTGAGAGAGAGTATGTGAGATCCCTCAGCTACATCATCCAGCACTACTTCCCTGAGATGGAGCGGCTCGACCTTCCTCAGGACCTCAGAGGCAAGCGCAGCATCATTTTTGGGAATCTGGAGAAGCTGTGTGACTTTCACAGCCAGTATTTCCTCACTGATCTGGAGAGCTGCGCTCATTCACCGCTGTCCATCAGCAGCTGCTTCCTTAAACATGTGAGTCCACAGGAGTAAACAAGTCGCTTCACCAAGGCTGCATTTATTTGATCAAAAAAACTGTAAAAAATGTGAAATATTATTACAATTTAAAATAACAGATTGCTATGTGAATACAGAGTAAAATGTAATTTATTTCTGTGATCAAAGCTGAATTTTCAGCATCGTTACTCCAGTCTTCAGTGTCACATGATCCTTCAGAAGTCATTGTGATATGCTGATTTGCTGCTCAAGAAACATTTCTGATTATTGGCAATGTTGAAAATATTCATATTTTTTAATAGAAAGTTTGACAAAAGAATTTAGTGTTTATTTGAAAAATAAATATTTTTTAATAACATTCCGTAAAATCTTTCTTGTCACTTTTGGTTTTAATTTAATGCATCCTTGCTGAATAAAAGTATTCATTTCTTAAAAAAAAAAAAAAAAAACTTTTAAATGATGTGTATAATATATAATTAATATGAAAAAATATTTGTTAATATTATTTTAAAATATAATTCATTTTAGTAAAACATTTAATGTAAATAAAATAATTATTATTATTTCATAGTGTAGTATTCTTAGTGTAGAAATATTTTTCTTTATTGATAAGTTTAATTTTAGAACTGAATAAAAATATTATTATTATTAAATGTTCAGTTGCATTTTACAGTGTTATAGTGTTATTACTTAGCTATTATGACATTATTTAAAAATATTATTTTAAAATCGAATTTATTTCAATAAAAACATTGAATGTAAGTAATTATTTAATAATTAAGTAAAATAAAGAAAAACTATTTAAATATTATTATATAATTCTACTATTCAGTCAGTATTATTATTATTATACTATAGATTTGCTTTCGTTAGTTTGAATACGCTTAATTCTAATACTTTTTTATTTGAATAGAAACATTTAATATAAAAAATTATTATAATTAAGTCAAATAAATAAATACTATTAAAATAGTATTTTATTATTATACTATTTATAGAGTAGTTTGAAAATATTTAATTCAAATAATTAATTGTATTTATTTTTGTATTTATTAAATAAATGCAAATGTAAATAAAGTAATTATTGAATAATTAAAATAAAAAAAAATGTTTTAGAGTAGTTTGAAAATATTTAATTCAAATAATGAATTGTATTTATTTTTGTATTTAGTAATTATTGAATAATTAAAATAAAAAATAAATGTAATTCTTATTTATTTTTATAAAGGTTATTTAATGTAAAAAATATAATTAATAATTAAAATAAATAATTATTTAATAATTAAATAAAATAATTATTTCAGTATTAATGTATCATATAATTTAAAAAGTAAATATTAATTTGTTTTTAAATAATTTAATTCAAATAGTTTTCATGTTTATTTGAATAAATACCAATTAATGTAAATACAATAAGTAATAATCAAATAATTCAATGCAATACAAGTATTTTGAAATACTATTTATTTGAATAAAGAACATTTCATGTAAATGAAATAATGTATAATTAAGTAAAGTTTATGAGCATTTAATAATTAAGAAAAATATATAATTTCAAATGCCTAAATACAAGTATTTTAAAATATAACTAATTATTTATTTGAATAAAGTACATTTAATGTGTGGTCATAGTTACTCTCAATAAGTACTGTAAAAATCTTATGAGATTTTGTCTATAGTGCTAACCTCTATATAAGATATAAATGTGTTTTTTCCATGCTTAGGAGGAACAATTTGGGATGTACGCCCTGTACAGCAAAAACAAGCCCCGTTCAGACGCCCTGCTAACGAGCCACGGAAACAGTTTTTTCAAGGTAAACAATGCGGATTCTTCTCCATGACGTTATTGACATGAGCTGACGGACGTTTCTGAACATTGCCTGTGCTCTTCAGAACAAGCAGGTGGAGCTGGGTGATAAAATGGACCTGGCGTCGTACCTGCTGAAGCCCATCCAGAGGATGAGTAAATACGCTCTTCTCCTCAAGGATCTGATCAAGGAGTGCAGTCAGTCTCAGGAGCAGGAGCTCACTGACCTCAGAACAGCTGAGGAGTTGGTCAAGTTCCAGCTGCGACATGGAAATGACCTGCTGGCCATGGACGCCATCCGCGGGTGTGATGTAAGTGGAGTTTAAATAAAATAATTAAGTATTTAACCCCTTCAGACCCAGCATCAATTGTAATGGACATCACATGGTTTCTGGTTTCTAGAGTAATACCCTGATCAACCACTAGTAATAGAGATATGACCCCTAACTTAATCTGATTCTGATGATGAGATTCAGAAAACACAACTAGACAGATATAATTTTAATTACTTAAATGATTATTCATTTTGTTTAAATAAATAATTCTATTTATTTAACAAATTAACATTTAAATTAAATTATTATTTAATAATTAAATTATTTAATAATTAAATAAATACTTTTTTAATTTAATTTGTTAATTATTTATATGAATATATTTTATTCAAATACATAATTATATATTTGAGTAAGTAATATTCAATGTGAATAAATTAAATAAACATTTACTAATTAAATAACAAATCAATTTTATTCAAATAATTGTATTTAATTTATTTGATTGGATAAATAACTATGTAAATAAAATATTATTTTATTAATGTAATTGATATCAATATAAAATATTAATGTTATCTGTTGTTTTATTTGAGTAACTTTTATTCAAATAAATAATTGTGTTTTTGTTTTTTTGTTTAAATCAAATTTAATATAAATAATAAGTACTTTTATTTAAAAATATTATTTAAAATTTTGATTTGAATAAATAACATTAATAAATATTTTAATAAATAAATATTTCTAATGAATACATGTGTATTTATTTTTAAGATCAAAATAAAATAACGATTTAGTAATTAAAGCAAATAATTAAAAACATATTTATACTTTATTTAATTTAACAGTTTCTGTATTTAAATAAATACAATTTAAAGTGAATACAATTATTTTTTATTTAAGTTTCATTCAAATATTTTTTTATTTATTTTAGCATTAAATCATTTCTTTTTCACTGTTCCTATTTTTCTTAATGATGATTCTTACTGTAATGCAATCATATTTATTGTATTCAATAAAAAATACTAATTTGAATAACCTTATATTAACAGTTTGATTATATGTTGACAGGATTTGATAGAGACTGATATACTATGTTGTATCTCTCAGGTGAACCTGAAGGAGCAGGGTCAGCTTCGCTGTCAGGACGAGTTCATCGTTTGGTGCGGACGCAAAAAATACCTGCGTCACGTTTTCTTATTCGAAGATCTCATCCTCTTCAGCAAGACCAAGAAGATTGAAGGAGGATACGACATCTACATCTACAAACAGTCCTTCAAGGTAGAGAATATGTGTGTGATATCAGACTGCAGTTTGTCACTGTGAGTTTTGTGTGGTTGAAGGAGGGTTTCATCTCTTCTCAGACGGCTGAGATCGGGATGACGGAGAACGTGGGAGACAGCGGCCTGCGCTTCGAGATCTGGTTTCGCCGGAGGAAGTCGCAGGACACTTTCATCCTGCAGGCCAGCTCTGGAGAGGTGAAGAACGTCTGGACCGCCGTCATCGGCAAGATCCTGTGGAGACAAGCCTTGAGAAACCGAGGTCAGACAGCAGCACTGAACACATTAAATAAAATAGATCATAAAAAACAATTAACTCATGAGAGTCATATTTTTGAATCAGAAAGAATCGGCTCATAAGAGTCACTTGTTTGTGAATCAGAACAAATTGGTTTATAATAAACATTTGTTGTGAATCGGAAATGGTCAGCTACTAATAGAAATGTGTTTTTGTTTTTGAAAGAATTGGATCACAAGAGTCGTGTGTTTGCAAATCTAAAGAATCAGGCCTAAAAGAGTAATTTGTTTGCAAATTAGAAAGAATCGGCATATAAGGCTCAAAGTTTACGAAACAGAAAGAATCAGCTTATTAGAGTCATTTGTTTGTGAATCAGAAAGAATCGACTCATAAGAGTTGTTTGTTTGCAAACCAGAAAGAATCTGCTCATAAGAGTCATTTGTTTGTGAATCATACAGAATCAGCTCATAAGAGTCATTTGTTTGTGAATCAGAAAGGATCAACAACTAATAGAAATTTGTTTTTGAATCAGAAAGAATCTGCTCATAAGAGTTGTTTTTTGTAAATAAAAAGAATTGGCTTATAAGGGCCATTTTTGTGCGAATCAGAAAGAATTGACTCATAAGAGTTGTTTGTTTATGAATCAGAAAGAATCGACTCATAAGAGTTGTTTGTTTGCAAACCAGAAAGAATCAGCTCATAAGAGTCATTTGTTTGTGAATCAGAAAGAATTGGATCATAAGAGTTGTATGTTTGCAAAACTGAAGAATCGGGCCAAAAGAGTCATTTGTTTGCAAATTAGAAAGAATCGGCTCATAAGAGTTGTTTTTTGTAAATAAATAGAATTGGCTTATAAGGGCCGTTTTGTGCGAATCAGAAAGAATCGACTCATAAGAGTTGTTTGTTTGCAAACCAGAAAGAATCAGCTCATAAGAAACATTTGTTTGTGAATCAGAAAGGATCAACTAGTAATAGAAATTTGTTTTGAATCAGAAAGAATTGGATCACAAGAGTCGTATGTTTGCAAATCTAAAGAATCAGGCCTAAAAGAGTAATTTGTTTGCAAATTAGATAGCGCGCATAAAAGACTCAAAGTTTACGAAACAGAAAGAATCAGCTCATGAGAGTCATTTTTTGTGAATCAGAAAGGATTAACTACTTATAGAAATTTGTTTTTGAATCAGAAAGAATCTGCTCAAAAGAGTTGTATGTTTGCAAAACGTCTAGGTTACGAAGGTAACCCTCGTTCCCTGAAGGAGGGAACGGAGACGTTACATGGGATCTCATGTAACGTCGAAGTGATTCGACTGAAGGGGAACTGAAGAATCTGGCCTAAAGAGTCATTTGTATGCAAATTAGAAAGAATCGGCTTATAAGACTCAAAAGTTTGCGAATCAGAAAGAATGGGCTCATAAGAGTTGTTTGTTTCCGAATCAAAAAGAATCAGCTTATTAGAGTCATTTGTTTGTGAATCTTAAAAAATTGGCTCATAATAGACAAAGAATTGGCTCAAGAGTAATTTTTTTTTGCAAATAAGAAAGAGTTGGCTCATAAGAATCATATGTTTGTAAATCTGAAGAATCAGTTGATAAGAGTCATATGTTTGCAAATCAGAAAGAATCGACTCATAAGAGTCATTTGTTTGTGAATCATACAGAATCTGCTCATGAGAGTCATTTGTTTGTGAACCAAAAAAAATGGTCTCATAAGAGTCTTATGTTTGCAAATCTGAAGAATCTGGCCAAAAGAGTCATTTGTTTGCAACTCAGAAAGAATCAGCTCTTAAGACTCATATGTTTGTGAATCAGAAAGAATTGGATCATAAGAGTTGTATGTTTGCAAAACTGAAGAATCGGGCCAAAAGAGTCATTTGTTTGCAAATTAGAAAGAATCGGCTTATAAGACACAAAAGTTTGCGAATCAGAAAGAATGGGCTCATAAGAGTTGTTTGTTTCCGAATCAAAAAGAATCAGCTTATTAGAGTCATTTGTTTGTGAATCTTAAAAAATTGGCTCATAATAGACACAAAGAATTGGCTCAAGAGTAATTTTTTTGCAAATAAGAAAGAGTTGGCTCATAAGAGTCATTTATTTGCGACTCAGAAAGAATGGGCTCATAAGAATCATATGTTTGTAAATCTGAAGAATCAGGTGATAAGAGTCATATATTTGCGAATCAGAAAGAATCGGCTCATAAGAGTCATTTGTTTTGAAATGGAATGAATTGGCTCATTTGTTTGTAAAACAGAATCAGCTCACAAGAGTCTTTTATTTGTTTGCAAATCAGAAAGAATTGACTCATAAGAGTTGTTTGTTTATGAATCAGAAAGAATCGACTCATAAGAGTCATTTGTTTGTGAACCAAAAAAATGGTCTCATAAGAGTCTTATGTTTGCAAATCTGAAGAATCAGCTCATAAGAGTCATTTGTTGGTGAATCAGAAAGAATCAACTACTAATAGAAATTTGTTTTTGAATCAGAAAGAATCTGCTCATAAGAGTTGTTTTTTGTAAATAAAAAGAATTGGCTTATAAGGGCCGTTTTGTGCGAATCAGAAAGAATTGACTCATAAGAGTTGTTTGTTTATGAATCAGAAAGAATCGACTCATAAGAGTTGTTTGTTTGCAAACCAGAAAGAATCAGCTCATAAGAAACATTTGTTTGTGAATCAGAAAGAATTGACTCATAAGAGTTGTTTGTTTATGAATCAGAAAGAATCGACTCATAAGAGTTGTTTGTTTGCAAACCAGAAAGAATCAGCTCATAAGAGTCATTTGTTTGTGAATCAGAAAGAATCGACTCATAAGAGTTGTTTGTTTATGAATCAGAAAGAATCGACTCATAAGAGTTGTTTGTTTGCAAACCAGAAAGAATCAGCTCATAAGAGTCATTTGTTTGTGAATCAGAAAGAATCGACTCATAAGAGTTGTTTGTTTATGAATCAGAAAGAATCGACTCATAAGAGTTGTTTGTTTGCAAACCAGAAAGAATCAGCTCATAAGAGTCATTTGTTTGTGAATCAGAAAGAATCGACTCATAAGAGTTGTTTGTTTGCAAACCAGAAAGAATCAACTCATAAGAAACATTTGTTTGTGAATCAGAAAGAATTGACTCATAAGAGTTGTTTGTTTATGAATCAGAAAGAATCGACTCATAAGAGTTGTTTGTTTGCAAACCAGAAAGAATCAGCTCATAAGAGTCATTTGTTTGTGAATCAGAAAGAATCGACTCATAAGAGTTGTTTGTTTGCAAACCAGAAAGAATCAACTCATAAGAGTTGTTTTTTTGTAAATAAAAAGAATTGGCTTATAAGGGCCGTTTTATGCGAATCAGAAAGAATTGACTCATAAGAGTTGTTTGTTTATGAATCAGAAAGAATCGACTCATAAGAGTTGTTTGTTTGCAAACCAGAAAGAATCAGCTCATAAGAGTCATTTGTTTGTGAATCAGAAAGAATTGACTCATAAGAGTTGTTTGTTAATGAATCAGAAAGAATCGACTCATAAGAGTTGTTTGTTTGCAAACCAGAAAGAATCAGCTCATAAGAGTCATTTGTTTGTGAATCAGAAAGAATTGACTCATAAGAGTTGTTTGTTTATGAATCAGAAAGAATCGACTCATAAGAGTTGTTTGTTTGCAAACCAGAAAGAATCAGCTCATGAGAGTCATTTGTTTGTGAATCAGAAAGAATTGGATCATAAGAGTTGTTTGTTTCTGAATCAAAAAGAATCAGCTTGTTAGAGTCATTTGTTTGTGAATCTTAAAAAATTGGCTCATAATAGACACAAAGAATTGGCTCAAGAGTAATTTTTTTTTGCAAATAAGAAAGAGTTGGCTCATAAGAATCATATGTTTGTAAATCTGAAGAATCAGGTGATAAGAGTCATATGTTTGCAAACCAGAAAGAATCAGCTCATAAGAGTCATTTGTTTGTGAATCATACAGAATCTGCTCATGAGAGTCATTTGTTTGTGAACCAAAAAAATGTTCTCATAAGAGTCTTATGTTTGCAAATCTGAAGAATCTGGCCAAAAGAGTCATTTGTTTGCAACTTAGAAAGAATCAGCTCATAAGACTCATATGTTTGTGAATCAGACTTTGCTGGTTCTGTTTTGTTGTGAAAACATGTTTTTTTTATTTCATTCCGCTTTATTCACCTGAAAGTACACAAGAAAGTAATTTGTTGCACTACAGTGTGGCGGCGTCTCACCGCTGCAGGAAGCACTTCTGTCTGTAGTTCACAGCTAGTCAAGTTTAGTTACTAACCAGTCAAAACACAGACAGATGCATGAACAGAAACTCAACTGCAGAACTATCACTTCAGCTCTGCGGTCTCCCCGACAAATGCATTGTGGGCCTTTTTTGTCTCTGTGTTATTATTATTATTATTATTATTATTAGGAGCTGAAAATAATTATCAGTAGATTTTCTAAACCTGCTGCTGTGCTTCAAAAGCCTGTTGTATTATTCAATCTAGGTTGTGCTGATGGTTTTGTGTGTTTGATGATCAGAGTTGCGGATGCAGGAGATGGTTTCGATGGGGATTGGAAACAAGCCGTTCATGGACATCAAACCCAGCGACTCTGCCATCAGCGATCGAGCCGTCGACTACATCATGAAAGGGTCAGGTAAGATGTCTGCATCAGCAAGACATTAACATCATCATCTTCATCATCGTCTTCTCCGGCAGTTTGGCAAACAAATGATGCACTTCCACTTTAAAGAAAAAAAATATTTATAATACAGTTAACAAGATTAAAACGTATCAATTGTAAATAAAAACAAATGAAAAAATATAGTGCTTCCTTAAAAGCAATAATTTGTAATATAGAAAAATCATACTTAGAATTATATAGTATTCTAATATTATAAAGTATTTAGTTATATATTAATTTAATTATATGTGACCCTGAACTCTTAAGTAGCACCGGTATATTTGTAGCAATAGCCAACAATACATTGCGTGGGTCAAAATGATCGATTTTATGCCAAAAATCATTAGGATATTAAGTAAAGATCATGTTCCATGAAAATATTTTGTAAATTTCCTACTGTAATAATATCAAACTTATTTTTGATTAGTATATGCAGTGCTAAAAGCTTAATTTGGACAACTTTTTTATTACATTTCCCTTACTATTAATGTCAGTTTAAAAAAAAATTGACCCTCATGACTGGTTTTGTGGTCCAGAGTCATGTATAATAATGTATAGATATTGAAAATTTATGTTTTAATTATATAACAAAAAAAAAAAAAATCAAGAATGTTGTATTATTATATTATAGATTACAAATAAAATTCATAAGAAAAATCATTGTTCGTCCTTAAAAAATTAATATTGTCACGCCAGGCCAGCAGAGGGAGCCCTTACCCCCACTGACTGTTGCTGCTCCCTCTGCTGCCTCTATGGTTACTTCCTGTTTATCAGACATAAAAGCCAGCTCATCACACACACACATCGCGAAGTATTGTTTTGCTCCAGCGGACTCTACCAAGCGTTTTCCATTACTCCCAGGTTTCCTAGTCTCCTTGTTGTTCCCTAATTATAGTTCTGTTTTTGTTTTCCCAGTCTTAGTCTTAGTTTTCTAGTTTCTTGTTTTCATTTCATTGTTTCATTTGGACTGCCCACCTGGATTTTGACCTACGCTTGTTTATTGGATTACGCTATTGGATTGTCTTCACTGTTCATGTTTGCTGGTGTTTTCGACCCTGTCTGTCTGACTACGATCTGCTTAATAAAGCCTTGCATTTGGATCCTCACTCTTGGTCGTCCCGTTTGTGACAGAATACTTCGCCACACCCGGATCCAGCGGCTTTACCCACCAGCAGAAGTACCCTCCAAGAATGAGCTCAGCAGACCCCGTAAGTTCACTCTGTTCCATTTTTCAAGATGACCGTCCCATCGAATGTTATGTTGAGGAATTTCTTACGTACAGTCACCTGGCACCTTGTAACGAATCGATGTTAAAGGAATGTTTCTGGAGCGGGTTGGACACTGATATCAGCCTGAGTTTACCCGATGAGGACCCGAGTTGGACCCTCGCACAATTCATTGACTTTGTGTTATCGTTTTGTGGCTCTCCATTCACTGTGGGTATACTCAAAAGGTCACAGCACAAAATGTCTGCCAGCCTAGAGCCTCAGCACAAGATGTCTGCTAACCCTGAGCCACAGCACAAGATGTCTGCTAGCCCCGAGCCTCAGCACAAGATGTCTGCTAGCCCAGAGTCTCAGCACAAGATGTCTGCCAGCCTAGAGCTACAGCACAAGATGGCTGCCATCCCAAAGCCCGTTCACAAGATGGCCGCCATTTCAAAGCCTGTTCAAAAGACAGCTGTCCCTCCAGAGCCAGTTCACAAGATGGCCGCCCTTCAAGAGCCCCTTCACAAGATGGCTGCCTTTCCAGAATCTGCTTTCGGAATGACTATTCTTCCTGAGTCCGCATTCAAGATGGTCACCCAATTGGACCCAGCTCACAAGAAATCTACCACGTCTGACTCCTCTCGCAAGATGACTGCCACCCCAAGGCCCGATCGCAAGATGGCTGCCACCCCAAGGCCCGATCACAAGATGGCCGCCATCCCCAAGCCTGTTCACAAGATGGCTGCCACCCCCAAGCCTGTTCACAAGATGGCCGCCTTTCCTGAGTCGGCACCCAAAATGGCCGCCCTTCCAGATCCTGTTCACAAAATGGCCGCTCTTCCAGATCCTGCTCACAAGATGGCCGCCTTTCCTGAGCCTGCTAACAAGATGGCTGCCGCCACTCCAGGGTCTGCACTCAAGATGGCTACCGTCACGCCCAAGTCTTCTCACAAGATGTCTGTACCTCCAGAACCACTGCCCAAGATGGCTGCCACGCCCAAGTCCTCCCGTAAGATGGCCGCCACGCCAGAGCCTGCTGCAAAGATGGCCGCCACGCCAGAGCCTGCTGCAAAGATGGCCGCCACGCCAGAGCCCGCTGCAAAGATGGCCGCCACGCCAGAGCCCGCTGCAAAGATGGCCGCCACGCCAGAGCCTGCCACAAGGATGGTCGCCATGCCAGAACCTGCACCCAGGAGGACCGCCACTCCCAAGCTTGCACACAAAATGGCCGCCATACCTGAGTCTGCTATCAACATGGTGGCTACAGCATCAGACTCTCACCCTTCCAGGACTTATCAGAGACTAATATCAAGCTTGGAGGACCCACCACTGCTGTCAGCTCGTTCAGTTGATCCCTTACTATCAGCGTCAGCCAAGCCAACGTCTGCTCACCCCACATCAGCCAAGCCAGCGTCTGCTAGCGCCACGTCAACCAAGCCAGCGTCTGCTCACGCCACGTCAACCAAGCCATTGCCTGTGAACGTCATATCTGCTTCTCTCGAACCTGCACCAGCTGCCGTTCCTACCAAGTCAAGTCAAGTTACAGCTGCTGTCCCTGCCGAGTCAAGTCACGTCACAGTCACTGTTCCTGCCAGGACAAGTCAAGATACAGCTGCTGTTCCTGTCAGGCCAAGTCATGTCGCAGCAGTCGTTCCTTCAGAGCCAAGTCAAGCAGCTGTTCCCTCCGAGCCAAGCCAAGCCACAGCTGTCCCTCTCACGCCAAATCAAGTCACTGCTGCTCTTGTCATGACGAGTCAGGTCATAGCTACTTCTTCACTGCCAAGTCACATCTCCCCTGTGCATCCAGAGCCTTCACTCCCAAGCCATGCAGAGCCAACGCTCCCAAGCCATGCAGAGCCAACGCTCCCAAGCCATACAGAGCCAACGCTCCCAAGCCATGCAGAGCCAACGCTCCCAAGCCATGCAGAGCCAACGCTGCCAAGCCATGCAGAACCAACGCTCCCAAGTCACACAGAGCCAACGCTCCCAAGCCCCACGCCCAATGACCCGGAGGGCATTCCTCTGCCAACTGTGTTACCTGTTATGGCTATCGCCATTTTGAGTGTGTGGGCTGCACACTGCGCCCCAGTTGCCTCTTCGGCCCATGAGTCTGCCCACAAGTTTGTTCTGGAGACCTCATCTACAGGCATGTCCGCTGCGCCTATACCTCTTTCGGAGGTGGCGTACATAGCGGAACTTCACGCTCTGCCCGCTCCGCCAAGGCTTCACGCTCTGCCCGCTCCGCCAAGGCTTCACGCCCTGCCCGCTCCGCCAAGGCTTCACGCTCTGCCCGCTCCGCCAAGGCTTCACGCTCTGCCCGCTCCGCCAAGGCTTCACGCTCTGCCCGCTCCGCCAAGGCTTCACGCTCTGCCCGCTCAGCCAAGGCTCCCTGCTCTGCCAGCACCGCCAGTGCTCCCTGCTCTGCCAGCACCGCCAGGGTTCCCTGCTATATCTGCTCCGCCAGGACTCCTTGCTCTACCTGCTCCGCCAAGGTTCCTTGCTCTGCCTGTTCCGCCAAGACTCCTTGCTCTGTCTGCTCCGCCAAAATTCCCTGCCCTGCCTGCTCCGCCAAAGTTCCTTGCTCTGTCTGCCCCGCCAAGACTCCCTGCTCTGCCTGCACCGCCTAGGTTCCCTGTCATCTCTGTCTTGGCGTCTGGGGCCGTTCCAGAAGTCTCTGTCTGCCCAGGAACTGCCACGAAAGTCGTTCCTGAAGTTCTCGTCTGCCTGGTCACGGCTATGGAGGCCACGTTCTCCCATGAACTCTCTACTTCTCTCCTTGCTCTGTCTGCCTCCTCTATCTCTGTTCTCCCCAGGTCCCAGTCCATAATGCGGCCTCCTGTTCCGCCCTGGAGGGCTTCTACGCCTCCTGTTCCGCCCTGGAGGGCCCCTGCGCCTCCTGTTCTGCCCTGGAGGGCTCCTGCGCCTCCTGTTCCGCCCTGGAGGGCTCCTGCGCCTCCTGATTCGCCCTGGAGGGCTCCTGTGCCTCCTGCTCCGCCCTGGAGGGCTCCTGCGCCTTCTGCTCCGCCCTGGAGGGTTCCTGCGCCTCCTGCTCCGCCCTGGAGGGCTCCTGCGCCTCCTGCTCTGCCCTGGAGGGCCGCTCCGCCTCCTGCTCCGCCCTGGAGGGTTCCTAAACCCCTTGCTCCGCCTTCGGCTCCGCCCTGGAGGGCTTCT
>NC_133369.1:2275837-2335401 GCF_049309525.1 Garra rufa | reverse complement strand
CCTCCAGCCCTCATTAGGGTGCATGACGGACACCACAGACGCCAGTGAGATGAATACAGGCCACTAAGTAGTGTAACAACCAGCTGCTAAAAACAGCTAACAGAACCAAAGACCAGAACCAGTTCAAACACTGCTTTAATCAAACAAACTCAGTTTAAATGACTCAAAAAACTCCAGTTCAAATACTACAAAAACACACACCAAAGAACAGGGGTTTACCAATACAAATCAGTTCGACATAAAATACTGATCTCATGATCTAATATTTTAAACAAATCCAAAAATACTGTGTTATTATTAATTATTACTAATTACTATTGTTAATTGTTGTTTAAAATTAAAATTACAATTATTTAATTATTATTATTATTTAAATGATTATTTCTGATAATTAATTAAAATGATGTCTTATTTATTTAAAATGATTATTTACTTAATTATTAAATATTTTTAATCATTATTTGTAAGACACATGATAAACAGTTAGGATTAGTTCACTTCCAGAACAAAAAATGTATAGATAATTTACTCACCCCCTTGTCATTCAAGATGTTCATGTCTTTCTTTCTTGAGTTGTAAAGAAAATACGTGTTTTGAGATACACATTTCAGGATTTCTTTGCATATAGTGGACTTCTATGGTGCCCTGAGTCTTAACTTCCAAAATGCAGTTTAAATGCAGCTTCTAAACGATCCCAGCCGAGGAAGAAGGGTCTTATCTATAGCAAAACTATTGGCTCTTTTCTAAAAATGTATAATTAATACACTTTTTAACAACAAATGCAAATCTTGTCTAGCTCTGCAATGCGCATGCGTATTCTGGTTCAAGTTAGGGTGTGTCAAAAAGCTCCCATCCCATTTTCTCCTCCAACTTCAAAATCGTCCTACATCACTGTTTTACCTTATTTTGTAAAGACCTTCTTTGCACGTTCACTTTGCAAACACTGGGTCGGTACTTCTGCAGCAGCGTAGAACGAATGTGCATCGCAGAGCTAGACAAGACCAGCATTTGTGGTTAAAAAAAAAAAAGAGTGTATAAATGTTATTTTTTAAAGGGGTTGTATTATGCTCTTTTACAAAGTCTTTATTTTGTTTTGGGGGTGCACCAGAACATGCTCTCATGCTTGTTGGTTTGAAAAAAGCATTACATTATTACAATAGCTTTCTTCCCAGCTTGGCACAAATGGCTCTATTAACTCTGGGTTTGATGAAGGTCTGCCTTCTGAAAAACGAAATGTGTGATTTCATAAAGAAAGACATGAACATTTTGTATGACAAGGGGGTGAGTAAATTATCTATAAGCTTCTGTTCTAGAAGTGAACTAATCCTTTAACAGAAAGTACTGTTCATAAAAATGCAAGTGGACTTGGTTCTTGATTATCCAGTAAACTAATGTATGCATTTGGCATTATCAAGACCAATAAATTGCAATTATCCTATTGCATTGTCATGCATTTGGCAATGCTCTTTTATCTGAAGCAACTTAGACTGCATTCAAATGATACATGTTATCAGTTGCAGTTCACATGCTTGGGTTTGCATTGCATGCACTTTAATCTATTGTTTGAGTTTCAGCCGTATGCAAATGCAAAATGTGCATATGCTCACATCAGAGGTCAACTCATGGCTGTGGGGAAAACATGACCTTAGACAACACACACAACACAACAATGATTTTGTGGGAGAATCAGTCAAATACTCATACACATGTGGTTCATAGATTCAGTTTGCACCAAACTACTAGCTGGAACAGTTAAGCAAATGTAAACATTCTTGACACGCACAACAGTGTGTGCCTTTAGCGTGTGCACACTGACACAGAAATGCCACATATGATTTCAATCGTTCCCAAAGATGAGTCTATCTTCTGGCACTTTAGAGCGCCTAACATTATATGAGTAATTCAATACAATAATATATATTTTTTATTTGTATACACTACCAGTCAAAAGTTTTTGAACAGTAAGATTTTTAATGTTCTCTTCTTCTCACCAAGCCTGCATTTATTTGATCCAAAATACAACAAAAGCAGTAATATTCTGAAATATTTGTGCTATTTAAAATAAATGCTTCCTATTCAAATACATTTTAAAATGTAATTTATTTCTGAGTTCTGAGGTCCTTTTAAAGGTGAACTTATCTTATATACAAACATTTTGACAGCAGTCATTTTGCCTTCCAAGAGAATTCCAATTACACAATCAGAGAAACCTAGAAACATCTGAAGTAAATGCTGCAGCATGCACTGGTTGTGTACTTCTGTATTATTTTCAGGGATTTCCCTCCATCAGAAGTTGGATTAATGGGAAATGGGTCAGTTCACGATCCAGTTGGCTGAATCATCACTTAACAGACCACAGAATTAGACGAGAGAGAAATTCATGTCCTGACCTGTTCCTATTACTGCACAGATCTCACTGGTCACACAACAATAAACAGCCAGTACAATGTAATGCTCAAAAATCTAAATTACGAGAAAAAAGGCAATATTTTGAGAAAAAACTCAAAATAATACGAGAATAAAGTTGAAATACTACTAGAGTAAAGTCAAAATACTATGATAATAAAGTCGAAATACTACGAGACTAAACTCGAAATACTGAGAATAAATTCGAAAAACTACGAGAATAAAGTCGAAATATTACAAGAATAAAGTCAAAATACTATGAGACTAAACTCGAAATACTGAGAATAAAGTCGAAATTCTACGAGAGTAAAGTCGAAATACTACGAGAATCAACTCGAAATATAACGAGAATAAAGTCGAAATACTACGAGACTAAACTCGAAATACTGAGAATAAAGTCGAAATACTACGAGTGTAAAGTCAAAATACTATGAGAATAAAGTCAAAATATTACAAGAATAAAGTCAAAATACTATGAGACTACACTCGAAATACTGAGAATAAAGTCGAAATTCTACGAGAGTAAAGTCGAAATACTACAAGAATAAAGTTGGAATACTATAAAAATAAAGTCGAAATGCTACGAGAATAAAGTCAAAATACTACAACACTAAACTCGAAATACTACAAGAATAAAGTCGAAATACTACAAGAATAAAGTCAAAATACTATGAGACTACACTCGAAATACTGAGAATAAAGTCGAAATTCTACGAGAGTAAAGTCGAAATACTACAAGAATAAAGTTGGAATACTATAAAAATAAAGTCGAAATGCTACGAGAATAAAGTCGAAATACTACAACACTAAACTCGAAATACTACAAGAATAAAGTCGAAATACTACAAAAATAAAGTCGAAATACTACAACACTAAACTCGAAATACTACAAGAATAAAGTCGGAATACTACAAAAATAAAGTCGAAATACTACAACGCTAAACTCGAAATACTACAAGAATAAAGTCGAAATACTACGAAAGTAAAGTCGAAATACTACGAGAATAATGTCAGAATACTATGAGAATCAACTCGAAATATTACGAGAATTAAGTCGAAATACTACAACACTAAACTTGAAATACTACAAGAATAAAGTCAGAATACTACAAAAATAAAGTCTAAATGCTACGAGAATAATGTCAGAATACTATGAGAATAAAGTCGAAATGCTACAAGAATAAACTTGGAATTCTACAAAAATAAAGTCGAAATGCTACGAGAATAAAGTCAGAATATTATGAGAATAAAGTTGAAATGCTACGAGAATAAAGTCGAAATACTACGAGAATAAACTCAAAATATTACTTGAATAAAGTCGAAATACTACGAGAATAAACTCAAAATATTACTTGAATAAAGTCGAAATACTACGAGAATAAAGTCAAAATACTACGAGAATAAAGTCGGAATACTACCAGAATTAAGTCAAAATGTTTCAAGAATCAAGTCAAATAGTTTAGATAATTTAATAATTTAATAATAATTTAAAAATAATAATTTAAATTGTAGAAACTGAAGTTATAATATTTTGAGAGTATAGCCTATATTGTACATGCAAAGGCCCGGATTGAGAGCACCAGGAGAAGTTGAATATGTTTTTATTTTTGGGTGAATTTTAAGGCTTGTGAGAATGACCTGCTTTCTATCAAAACCAGAATCTTAAAATTCCTTCCAATTCCCATCACTGACTCTCTCACTCCTGCAGCCGAATGCACACAAAGGCAGAATAATGAATCTGCTTTAGACAGGAAATCACACAGAATTACTGCAAGAATTCAAACGTGTGGAATGTTGAGGAATTCAAACTTTTGGAATGTTCAAGAATTCAAACGTTTGAAAAGTTCAATAATTGAAACTTTCGGAATGTTCCAAAAACAGACTCTTGCTACAATGTTTGTAGTTGCAACTGGAAGAATGTTTGACACATTGGAAACAGACCAAAAATATAAATGTTGTAACATCAAATTTATGTTGCTCTCCGGCATTTCAGCATTTCAGAGATTAATTACTGGTTGTTTACTGAGAAACTGCATGCAAACCAAATGCTGGTATGGAAACCATATGTTTCACGCTCTATTTTCATTCATCAGAGCATAATAGTGCAAAGGAGAGAACATGACAAGCCACTCAGGAAGGAAGAAACTAGCCCTTCCCATACAGCAATCAGTCTCACAGCTAAAACAAAGCTCAACTACAGCATCCCGCCCAACCTTTCTAATACCGTTATTCATCAAGGATGCATTAAGTTGGTCAAAAGTCTTTTCTAATGTTACAAAAAATTTCTATTTTTAATAAATGCTGTTCTTTTTAACTTTCTACACATCTGTGAATGCTAAAAAATAAAATGTATTATGGTATCATTCGCAAAGAATTGGGCAGCAACACTGTTTTTAACACTGATAATGTTTCTTGAGCAGCAAATCAGCATATTAGAATGACTTCTGAAGGATCATGAGACACTGAAGACTGGAGTAATGATGCTGAAACTTAGTCTTGTAATATTTTGACTTTATTCTTGACACATTTCAACTTTATTTTCATAACATTTTGACTTTATTGTTAGAATTTCAACTTTATTCTCATAATTTCGACTTTATTCTCGTAATTTCAACTATTTTTGAAATGTTTAGACTATATTCTCATAATTTCGACTTTATTTTTGAAACATTTCGACTTTATTTTCGTCATTTCAACTTTATTTTTGAAACATTTCGACTTTATTCAAGTTATTTCGACCTTTTTTTCGAAATATGACTCTTCTCATAATTTTGACTTTATTTTTGAAATATTTTGACTTTATTCTTGTAATATTTCAACTTTATTCTTGTAATTTCAACTTTATTTTAGAAAAGTTTAGACTGTATTCTCATCATTTCGACTTTATTCAAGTTATTTCGACTTTATTTTTTTAAATATTTTGACTATTCTCACAATTTTGACTTTATTTTTGTAATATTTTGACTATTCTCATAACATTTCTTTATTTTCGAAACATTTTCTTGTAATATTTCAACTTTATTCTTGAAATTTCGACTTTATTTTCTAAACATTTCGACTTTATTCTCATTTCAACTTTATTTTAGAAAAGTTTAGACTGTATTCTCATCATTTCGACTTTATTCAAGTTATTTTGACTTTATTTTTTTTAAATATTTTGACTATTCTCACAATTTTGACTTTATTTTTGTAATATTTTGACTATTCTCATAACATTTCTTTATTTTCGAAACATTTTCTTGTAATATTTCAACTTTATTCTTGAAATTTCGACTTTATTTTCTAAACATTTCGACTTTATTCTCATTTCAACTTTATTTTAGAAAAGTTTAGACTGTATTCTCATCATTTCGACTTTATTCAAGTTATTTCGACTTTATTTTTTTAAATATTTTGACTATTCTCACAATTTTGACTTTATTTTTGTAATATTTTGACTATTCTCATAACATTTCTTTATTTTCGAAACATTTTCTTGTAATATTTCAACTTTATTCTTGAAATTTCGACTTTATTTTTTTTTAAATATTTTGACTATTCTCACAATTTTGACTTTATTTTTGTAATATTTTGACTATTCTCACAATTTTGACTTTATTTTTGTAATATTTTGACTATTCTCACAATTTTGACTTTATTTTTGTAATATTTTGACTATTCTCACAATTTTGACTTTATTTTTGTAATATTTTGACTATTCTCATAACATTTCTTTATTTTCGAAACATTTTCTTGTAATATTTCAACTGTATTCTTGAAATTTCGACTTTATTTTCTAAACATTTCGACTTTATTCTCATTTCAACTTTATTTTAGAAAAGTTTAGACTGTATTCTCATCATTTCGACTTTATTCAAGTTATTTCGACTTTATTTTTTTAAATATTTTGACTATTCTCACAATTTTGACTTTATTTTTGTAATATTTTGACTATTCTCATAACATTTCTTTATTTTCGAAACATTTTCTTGTAATATTTCAACTTTATTCTTGAAATTTCGACTTTATTTTCTAAACATTTCGACTTTATTCTCATTTCAACTTTATTTTAGAAAAGTTTAGACTGTATTCTCATCATTTCGACTTTATTCAAGTTATTTCGACTTTATTTTTTTTAATATTTTGACTATTCTCACAATTTTGACTTTATTTTTGTAATATTTTGACTATTCTCATAACATTTCTTTATTTTCGAAACATTTTCTTGTAATATTTCAACTTTATTCTTGAAATTTCGACTTTATTTTTTTTTAAATATTTTGACTATTCTCACAATTTTGACTTTATTTTTGTAATATTTTGACTATTCTCACAATTTTGACTTTATTTTTGTAATATTTTGACTATTCTCACAATTTTGACTTTATTTTTGTAATATTTTGACTATTCTCACAATTTTGACTTTATTTTTGTAATATTTTGACTATTCTCATAACATTTCTTTATTTTCGAAACATTTTCTTGTAATATTTCAACTGTATTCTTGAAATTTCGACTTTATTTTCTAAACATTTCGACTTTATTCTCATTTCAACTTTATTTTAGAAAAGTTTAGACTGTATTCTCATCATTTCGACTTTATTCAAGTTATTTCGACTTTATTTTTTTAAATATTTTGACTATTCTCACAATTTTGACTTTATTTTTGTAATATTTTGACTATTCTCACAATTTTGACTTTATTTTTGTAATATTTTGACTATTCTCACAATTTTGACTTTATTTTTGTAATATTTTGACTATTCTCACAATTTTGACTTTATTTTTGTAATATTTTGACTATTCTCATAACATTTCTTTATTTTCGAAACATTTTCTTGTAATATTTCAACTGTATTCTTGAAATTTCGACTTTATTTTCTAAACATTTCGACTTTATTCTCATTTCAACTTTATTTTAGAAAAGTTTAGACTGTATTCTCATCATTTCGACTTTATTCAAGTTATTTCGACTTTATTTTTTTAAATATTTTGACTATTCTCACAATTTTGACTTTATTTTTGTAATATTTTGACTATTCTCACAATTTTGACTTTATTTTTGTAATATTTTGACTATTCTCATAACATTTCTTTATTTTTGAAACATTTTCTTGTAATATTTCAACTTTATTCTTGAAATTTCGACTTTATTTTCTAAACATTTCGACTTTATTCTCATTTCAACTTTATTTTCGAAATATTTCTCCACTATTCGTAGTTTTTACTTTATTTTTTAAATATTTCAATTTTATTCTCGTAATTCCATCTTTATTTTCATATTTCAACATTATTCTCACATTTCGACTTTATTTTCTAAATATTTTGACTTTTCTCAAAACATTGTGACTTTATTTAAATATTTCAACCTTATTCTTGTAATTTCGACTTAATTCTCATAATATTTTGCCTTTATTCTCCTAATTTCAATTTAATTCTCCAAAATATTATGACTTTAATGTCGAAATCTTAGTTGTTGTTTTTTTAACGTAGCACTGTCTGTTAATATAACATTTACCATAAGTGATTAATTAATAACAGCCTGCTTATGTCACTTTATTAGTCTAGAATTTAGTTCATTTAGTTCATGAGAAAGTGGTTTATATCTAGTACTCATGCTTGTGTTCACCAAACAATACACTTCGAATAATGCAATGGAATCACAGTCAGCTCCTCCAGTTCCATCCCACTGATTGATTCAGCTCTCGTGAGTCAGACGGGATGGAAGAACTGCCTCAGCAGATGTTTTAATAACCCCCTGAAATCATGAAACATAACGAGGGCGTTTCTGCTATTGAAGATGATCGTTTAAGAGCGCTGCTGGTCTCTGGCAGCCGCCGTCACTGAGCAACATCAACACATCAACAGTAAAATCATCAGCATCACTCGCCGAAACACATGATTAACATCCAAACTCTTCACATTACCAAACCTAGAAGCTGCTTCTCTGCCTATGGAGACAACTACCCTCTAAGACAACATGCGGACTGAAATGATGCTCTACACTATTGAAAATAAAGGGTCCTTATGTGTCTTTAACATCCACTGAATCTTTACAGTGGACAAAAGGTTCTTTAGATCATTAAAATGTTCTTTGAAGAACCAAAAAGGTTGTTTTAAGTTGCAAACATTATTTTGATAAGTTATGCTGACATAATAATGTTGATTATAATATCAAATTAATTTTTTGCAAATGAAAAGCCCCAATTTGTTTGTTTGTTTATTTGTTTATTAATTTAAAATTTATTTGGTCAAAATTTATTTCAATGTTTTTTTTCTCTCTAGAAATTAGTGTTTTTTTTAATAAAAAGAAATATTTGGCACAAACATTTTGTCATTAATGTTTTTTTTTTCTAGAATTTTTTTTTCTTTAAAAAAAAAGGCACAAAATGTTGTCATCAATTATGTTTTCTTTAAAAAAAATTGCATATGTGTGTTTGTGTGTTTATTTAGTTATGAATTAAATTATTTGGCACAACAATTGTAAATACCATTTTTCTAGAAATTAATGTTTTTTCTAGACATTAATGATTTATTTAAAAAAAAAATTTGCACAGAAATATTGTGTGCCAATTAAAAAAAGCACTTTCTGTTTGTTTGTTTGTATGTTTATTTATTTACTAATTAAAATAATTGTGACAAAAAAAATTTCAATGTTATTCTAGAAATTAATGTTTTCTTAATAAAAATAAATATTTTGCACAAACATTGTACATCATTAATGTTTTTTTCTAGAAATGGATGATTTCTTAATTAAAAACTAATGATGTTTTCTTTGAAAAAATAAATAAATAAAATATTATGTGCAAGTTAAAAATGTCACTTTTTGTTTGTTTGTTTATTAAAATATTTATTAAAATATTACACAAATATTTGGTTGTGTTTTGTCATTATTGGAGTTTTAAAACATATTTTAATGCATTTTAATTTAATACTTTATATGAGGCTAAACAAAAATGACAAATTTTGTTTCATTTAATTTAACATTTATTTTTAAATGTAACAAAAAGTTGATTTTTTTTTTGTTAATACATTTTGATTTCATTTTAGTTTTATTAGTTATTTTAGTATTTATTTCATTTTGTATTCATGCATAGTATTTACTTTAGTATTTTAGTGCCTTGGTAACTAGCTGAAATAAAATACATTTAATTTAATTTAATTTGAGATAACAAGTAAATTTTTTTCCAATTTTGCAAATAAAATAAAATAGTTTTTTTATGCTTTTATTTGCCAATAATAACCCTGGTTCACACAGGGTTCGAAAACCTTAAATTGACAAATGCATTCAAAGAGTGAAATCATTCCTATAGTGTTTGTATGACTGAATTTCTGCAGTGTACGTGGCTGATTATTCACACACAATACACTGAAAGCATGTAGAGACAAAAGATGCATTCCAGGGGTTGACCAGAGAAGCCTGCATTGTCATTGAGGACACTCTGTTTGAAAGAGTCTGAATGATAAACAGACGCTCAATGCTTCTTCTGTCACATTTCAATCATCAATCACTCCTACGAATTAAAGGGAAACCAGCAGCTTATTGTTTTTAATAAAACTGCCAAAACATCAATATAATAAAAGCCAACACTGTGTTATTTAAGTATTATTTACTGTATGTACTATTATTGTTAATATTATGAATTTGCTTTTATTTACATAGCTTCATTTTTTATTTTAGTTTAATTTTTAGCATTATTGTTATGTGTTTGTCTTTTTTTAAATACTCCTATTTAATTCTTTTAAATTTTGTTTTTAATTTTAGTATTTTAACTTAAAATTTAAATAGTACAACTAAAAGTTTTTTTTTTCAAAATTCTACTATTTCATTTGACATTTTTCAAGTTTTAGTTGATTTCAGTGCTTCAACTTAAATGTATTTTTAAATTTCATTTTTGTATTTTAGTATTTAAACTTAAATTTCAAATAGTACTATTTAACTTTTTTAGTGTAAACATTTGCACAGACATATTGTGTGCAAATTAAAAACTCCACTTTTTGTTTGTTTTGTGTTTATTAATGAAAATATTTATTTTCATTATTTATTTATTGTTAATATTATGAATTTGCTTTTATTTACATATTTTCATTTTTTATTTTAGTTAAATTATTATTGTAAAAAAATAACAATTAAAAAAAACTTACAAAAATACAAGTAACTTACAAAAATTAAATAGTATTATTAATAGTAATATGACAAACGACAATGTTTTTATCAGCTGTTTAGACTTTCATTCTGACGGCACCCATTCACATCCAATAGTGAGCAAGTGATGGAATGACACATTTCTCAAAATCTGATGAAGAAACAAACTCATCCTAATCTTGGATCAATACAAATAAATCAAAATTAAATAGTAATATTTTGAAAAAATTCAAAACATTACAAAAGCTCGTAATATAAAAAAAATGAACATTTAAAATGAAAACTTACAAAAAATACAATTAAAAATGTTATTTTTTACAAAAAATAATACAAATGACAAGCACTAGTAATAATAACAAATGACAATGTTTTTATCAGCTGTTTAGACTTTCATTCTGACGGCACCCATTCACATCCATTGGGGAGCAAGAGATGGAATGACACATTTCTCCAAATCTGATGAAGAAACAAACTCATCCTAATCTTGGATCAATACAAATAAATTAAAATTAAATAGTAATATTTTGAAAAAATTCAAAACATGACAAAAGCTCGTAATATAAAAAAAAATGAACATTTAAAATGAAAACTTACAAAAAAAATACAATTAAAAATGAATATTTTTACAAAACATAATACAAATGACAAAAGCACTAGTAATAATAACAAATGACAATGTTTTTATCAGCTGTTTAGACTTTCATTCTGATGGCACCCATTCACATCCAATAGTGAGCAAGTGATGGAATGACACATTTCTCCAAATCTGATGAAGAAACAAACTCATCCTAATCTTGGAAGAATACAAATAAATTCAAATTAAATTGTAATATTTTGAAAAATTCTAAACATGACAAAAGCTTGTAACATTATTGTAAAAAAAAATGAACAATTAAAATGAAAACTTACAAAAAAAGTAAAATACATTTTATACTATTTTAAAATGTTAATCCACAAAGCAGTTTTTACAATATCATCTATGACAATAGATCTAATGTGTTTATACACATCATTGATACACGCACAAACATGCCCTCTCCAGCGCTCAGACACCATCACTCCTTCAGGCAACGGAAATGACTTGATGTGTGATTAAATGCCAGAGATAAGACGAAAATTACAAGGTTACGAGTTTAAACAGGAATTATCAGATCAAAGCACACTCTCACTCATCATCCTCCCATTAAACTAAGAGGTGGCATACAGGAAGTAGAGGTGGGAAAATGAGCGGGAAAACGTAACAGCTTCCTCTATCCTGCGATCATCAGCAGCCGATGGTAGCCAAACCTAAAATCCAATGATATTTCAATGGTTTCATGCTCTTAGAAACCAATAATTCATTGCACAAAACAGCAGACCATGTTTATATTCAACACAAGTCAAGACATATTTATTTCTAGAGTGCTTTATACAAAACAGAGTGTTTCAAAGCAGCTCCACTGTAATAAACACGGAAATAACACTGATAATGTTGTCAATTTCATCAGTTACGAAAGAAATTTAATTCAGTAACTCATCTGCAACCCATTCTTAAAGAAATAGTTCAGACAAAAATTTAAATTTGCTCTAAATTTGTTCATCCTCAGGCCATCCAAGATTAGGATAAGTTTGTTTCTTCATCAGATTTGGATAAATGTGTCATTCCATCTTTTGCTCACCAATGGATGTGAATGGGTGCCGTCAGAATAAGAGTCTAAACATCTGATAAAAACATTGCCATTTGTTATTATTACTAGTGCTTTTGACATTTGCATTATTGTTTGTAAAAATATTACTATTTAATTGTATTTTTGTAAGTTTTCATTTTAATTGTTCATTTTTTTACAATAATGTTACAAGCTTTTGTCATGTTTTGAATTTTTTCAAAATATTACTATTTATTTTGAATAGATTTGTATTCATCCAAGATTAGGATGAGTTTGTTTCTTTCTTCATCAGATTTGTATAAATGTGTCATTCCATCTTTTGCTCACCAATGGATGTGAATGGGTGCCGTCAGAATAAGAGTCCAAACAGCTGATAAAAACATTGTCATTTGTCATTATTACTAGTGCCTTTGTCATTTGTATAATTTTTTTGTAAAAATGTTACTATTTAATTGTATTTTTTGTAAGTTTTCATTTTAATTGTTCTTTTTTTTTTTTTTTACAATAATGTTACGTGCTTTTGTAATGTTTAGATTTTTTTCAAAATATCACTATTTAATTTGATGAGTTTGTTTCTTCATCAGATTTGGATAAATGTGTCATTCCATCACATGCTCACCAATGGATGTGAATGGGTGCCATCAGAATGAGAGCCTAAAGAGTTGATAAAAACATTGTTATTTGGCATTATTACTAGTGCTTTTGACATTTGTATTATTTAAAAAAATTACTATTTAATTGTATTTTTTTTTATTTCAGTTCTAATGTCAGCCAATTTTAGTATTTCAACCTAAATTATTTTAATATTTCCACTTTTCATTTTTTAATTTTAGTTAAATTTTTAGTAACATTGTTATGTGAGATTGTCATTAGTTTTTTTTAAATAGTACTATTTAACTTTAATTTTTAATTAAGTTTTAGTGCAAAGTCAGTTAATCTTTTTTTTTTTTATAGTTTTAGTTTTCATTTTAATTTGTTTCATTTTTAGTAATATTACGTGCTTTTTTCAGGCTTTTCTCTCAAAACACATTCATTTATTATTTTTTTTTAAGTTTTAGTTTCAGTTGATTTCAGTGCTTCGACCTAAATGTATGTATTTTATACTTTCCGCTTTTATTTTGATTTTAGTAATGTTATGTGCTTTAGTAATTTTAATGCTTCAACTTCAACTTTTTTTAAATTTCAGTTTTCATTTTTGTTGTCATTTCAGTAGTCATCATTTGTTTCAGCTTTTGTCTTCTCAAGATGTTAACTGATGGACTGGAGTGGTGTGGATTACTTGTGGATTATTGTGATGTTTTTATCAACTGTTTGGCATCTCATTCTGACGGCACCCATTCACATCTATTGGTGGGCAAGTGATGGAATGCTATATTTCTCCAATTTTTATGAAGAAACAAACTCATCCACATCTCATCCATTTACAGCTAATTGTAATTTTTGTGTGAACTATTGCTTTAGGTCACAGCCAACCAGTTGGGAACCATCTAAAAGTTTCAAGATGAAGGGTGTGACTTTTGCACCACTTGAGCCACCAAACAGAAATGCATTCTCCGTGTTTGTGTATCACCAACAATACACAGCAATGAAATCTCACTACTAGCTCTTAAAGTAGTTCTTCTTAATAAAATGTCCACTGAAAGAGCACTGCGGTATTCCCAGGTATTTCAACACGACACCCTCCGGTGCTGCTTCTTTTCTCTGTCACCATCTCTCCTTCTTCGAATGCTTTCACAGATTCATATTTCAAACTTCAAGAGGCTCACAGAATGGAAACTCGACTCCAAAAATGCCTAAAGTCACGTCTCATGCAATTATCAAATGAGCTCAACGCAAACTTTCCGTGCGAGCTTAAAAAGACACAAGACTAAGATTAATCCTGGTGGGATTTGTGTGAACTAAAAGAAGTTCACTGCAAATCGACCTTGTTTTGCACAAAAAAAGTTTAAAAACGTGACATTTTACCTAACAAAAACCCTGCATTATAAGCTTTTCAATGCAACCACTGAAAAGACAAGCTTTTTTATTCAAAAACATAAACTTGTAAAGCTAAACTAGAAGGCATTACTGCAAAGTCAGCCCACACAACAATACTTAACAACACTTAACTACTCAAAGGTCTAATCGGCTTCCCGTGACTCTGCCCTGTAGGTTTTTTGGGTGCCGCTGACATATAAATCATGAAATCTGACATGCATCACCCTGAACAGGTGCTGTACGGCCGCAGGGGAAAGTCTGGGGTTTTCTACACTGACGTAATCCCAGTCTGGGAGGAATAACGTTCCTGCTGGATCACAGACAAGCTTTATTACCGCACTTAAATATAATAATAAACTCAAGCGATTTACAGTAAGCAAACTACAGAGATCAACTCCGAATATTAACAACCTTCAGTAAGAGTCAGTAATAATGCATCTTGTTTAGGAAACAAGTTAGTGTAAATCCTTCTTATGTGAATAGCTGCATTTATGAAAATATAAAATATTTTGAAAGTCGTAAATCGATTATTACACTGCATTTTACAACACTATTTTAGTCTCTCCACTTCAAAACTGAATATTTAATTGAATGTCTCATTCACCGTTTGTCATTACTTATGAAATTTACTAGTAATTTGTGAGTGAAAAAAATATTCTGTCGCTGTCATTCTCTCCATCATTCTATCGTTCTCTCTATCGTTGTGTCACTCTATCTTTCTGTCACTCTGTTGCTGTCGATCTGTGGTTCTCTCTATCGTTCTATCACTCTTTCTATCGTTCTGTCACTCTATCTTTCTGTCACTCTGTTGCTGTCGATCTGTGGTTCTCTCTTTCATTCTATCGCTCTCTCTATCGTTCTGTCACTCTATCTTTCTGTCACTCTGTTGCTGTCGATCTGTGGTTCTCTCTTTCATTCTATCGCTCTCTCTATCGTTCTGTCACTCTATCTTTCTGTCACTCTGTTGCTGTCGATCTGTGGTTCTCTCTATCGTTCTTTCACTCTATCATTCTATCACTCTTTCTATTGTTCTTTCACTCTATTATTCTATCGCTCTCTCTATCGTTCTGTCACTCTATCATTCTATCACTCTTTCTATTGTTCTTTCACTCTATCATTCTATCGCTCTCTCTATCGTTCTTTCACTCTATCATTCTATCACTCTTTCTATTGTTCTTTCACTCTATTATTCTATCGCTCTCTCTATCGTTCTGTCACTCTATCATTCTATCACTCTTTCTATTGTTCTTTCACTCTATCATTCTATCGCTCTCTCTATCGTTCTGTCACTCTATCATTCTATCACTCTTTCTATTGTTCTTTCACTCTATTATTCTATCGCTCTCTCTATCGTTCTGTCACTCTATCATTCTATCACTCTTTCTATTGTTCTTTCACTCTATCATTCTATCGCTCTCTCTATCGTTCTGTCACTCTATCATTCTATCACTCTTTCTATTGTTCTTTCACTCTATTATTCTATCGCTCTCTCTATCGTTCTGTCACTCTATCATTCTATCACTCTTTCTATTGTTCTTTCACTCTATTATTCTATCGCTCTCTCTATCGTTCTGTCACTCTATCATTCTATTGCTCTCTCTATCGTTCTTTCACTCTATCATTCTATCACTCTTTCTATTGTTCTTTCACTCTATTATTCTATCGCTCTCTCTATCGTTCTGTCACTCTATCATTCTATCACTCTTTCTATTGTTCTTTCACTCTATTATTCTATCGCTCTCTCTATCGTTCTGTCACTCTATCATTCTATTGCTCTCTCTATCGTTCTTTCACTCTATCATTCTATCACTCTTTCTATTGTTCTTTCACTCTATTATTCTATCGCTCTCTCTATCGTTCTGTCACTCTATCATTCTATCACTCTTTCTATTGTTCTTTCACTCTATTATTCTATCGCTCTCTCTATCGTTCTGTCACTCTATCATTCTATTGCTCTCTCTATCGTTCTTTCACTCTATCATTCTATCACTCTTTCTATTGTTCTTTCACTCTATTATTCTATCGCTCTCTCTATCGTTCTGTCACTCTATCATTCTATCACTCTTTCTATTGTTCTTTCACTCTATTATTCTATCGCTCTCTCTATCGTTCTGTCACTCTATCATTCTATTGCTCTCTCTATCGTTCTTTCACTCTATCATTCTATCACTCTTTCTATTGTTCTTTCACTCTATTATTCTATCGCTCTCTCTATCGTTCTGTCACTCTATCATTCTATCACTCTTTCTATTGTTCTTTCACTCTATCATTCTATCGCTCTCTCTATCGTTCTGTCACTCTATCTTTCTGTCACTCTGTTGCTGTCGATCTGTGGTTCTCTCTATCGTTCTTTCACTCTATCATTCTATCACTCTTTCTATTGTTCTTTCACTCTATCATTCTATCGCTCTCTCTATCGTTCTTTCACTCTATCATTCTATCACTCTTTCTATTGTTCTTTCACTCTATTATTCTATCGCTCTCTCTATCGTTCTGTCACTCTATCATTCTATCACTCTTTCTATTGTTCTTTCACTCTATCATTCTATCGCTCTCTCTATCGTTCTGTCACTCTGTCGCTGTTTCTATTGTTCTTTCACTCTATCATTCTATCGCTCTCTCTATCGTTCTTTCACTCTATCATTCTATCACTCTTTCTATTGTTCTTTCACTCTATCATTCTATCGCTCTCTCTATCGTTCTTTCACTCTATCATTCTATCACTCTTTCTATTGTTCTTTCACTCTATCATTCTATCGCTCTCTCTATCGTTCTGTCACTCTATCATTCTATCACTCTTTCTATTGTTCTTTCACTCTATCATTCTATCGCTCTCTCTATCGTTCTTTCACTCTATCATTCTATCACTCTTTCTATTGTTCTTTCACTCTATCATTCTATCGCTCTCTCTATCGTTCTGTCACTCTGTCGCTGTTTCTATTGTTCTTTCACTCTATCATTCTATCACTCTTTCTATTGTTCTTTCACTATCATTCTATCGCTCTCTCTATCGTTCTTTCACTCTATCATTCTATCACTCTTTCTATTGTTCTTTCACTCTATTATTCTATCGCTCTCTCTATCGTTCTGTCACTCTATCATTCTATCACTCTTTCTATTGTTCTTTCACTCTATCATTCTATCGCTCTCTCTATCGTTCTGTCACTCTGTCGCTGTTTCTATTGTTCTTTCACTCTATCATTCTATCACTCTTTCTATTGTTCTTTCACTCTATCATTCTATCGCTCTCTCTATCGTTCTTTCACGCTATCATTCTATCACTCTTTCTATTGTTCTTTCACTCTATTATTCTATCACTCTCTCTATCGTTCTGTCACTCTATCATTCTATCACTCTTTCTATTGTTCTTTCACTCTATCATTCTATCACTCTTTCTATTGTTCTTTCACTCTATTATTCTATCGCTCTCTCTATCGTTCTGTCACTCTATCATTCTATCACTCTTTCTATTGTTCTTTCACTCTATCATTCTATCGCTCTCTCTATCGTTCTGTCACTCTGTCGCTGTTTCTATTGTTCTTTCACTCTATCATTCTATCACTCTTTCTATTGTTCTTTCACTCTATCATTCTATCGCTCTCTCTATCGTTCTTTCACTCTATCATTCTATCACTCTTTCTATTGTTCTTTCACTCTATCATTCTATCGCTCTCTCTATCGTTCTTTCACTCTATCATTCTATCACTCTTTCTATTGTTCTTTCACTCTATTATTCTATCGCTCTCTCTATCGTTCTGTCACTCTATCATTCTATCACTCTTTCTATTGTTCTTTCACTCTATCATTCTATCACTCTTTCTATTGTTCTTTCACTCTATTATTCTATCGCTCTCTCTATCGTTCTGTCACTCTATCATTCTATCACTCTTTCTATTGTTCTTTCACTCTATCATTCTATCGCTCTCTCTATCGTTCTGTCACTCTGTCGCTGTTTCTATTGTTCTTTCACTCTATCATTCTATCACTCTTTCTATTGTTCTTTCACTCTATTATTCTATCGCTCTCTCTATCGTTCTGTCACTCTATCATTCTATCCCTCTTTCTATTGTTCTTTCACTCTATCATTCTATCGCTCTCTCTATCATTCTTTCACTCTATCATTCTATCACTCTTTCTATTGTTCTTTCACTCTATCATTCTATCGCTCTCTCTATCGTTCTGTCACTCTGTCGCTGTTTCTATTGTTCTTTCACTCTATCATTCTATCACTCTTTCTATTGTTCTTTCACTCTATTATTCTATCGCTCTCTCTATCGTTCTGTCACTCTGTCGCTGTCTCTATCGTTCTGTTTTTCTCTCTATCGTTCTTTCACTCTATCATTCTGTCGCTCTATCATTCTATCACTCTCTCTAACATTCTGTCACTCTGTCGCTGTTTCTATTGTTCTTTCACTCTATCATTCTATCGCTCTCTCTATCGTTCTTTCACTCTATCATTCTATCACTCTTTCTATTGTTCTTTCACTCTATCATTCTATCGCTCTCTCTATCGTTCTTTCACTCTATCATTCTATCACTCTTTCTATTGTTCTTTCACTCTATCATTCTATCGCTCTCTCTATCGTTCTGTCACTCTATCATTCTATCACTCTTTCTATTGTTCTTTCACTCTATCATTCTATCGCTCTCTCTATCGTTCTTTCACTCTATCATTCTATCACTCTTTCTATTGTTCTTTCACTCTATCATTCTATCGCTCTCTCTATCGTTCTGTCACTCTGTCGCTGTTTCTATTGTTCTTTCACTCTATCATTCTATCACTCTTTCTATTGTTCTTTCACTATCATTCTATCGCTCTCTCTATCGTTCTTTCACTCTATCATTCTATCACTCTTTCTATTGTTCTTTCACTCTATTATTCTATCGCTCTCTCTATCGTTCTGTCACTCTATCATTCTATCACTCTTTCTATTGTTCTTTCACTCTATCATTCTATCGCTCTCTCTATCGTTCTGTCACTCTGTCGCTGTTTCTATTGTTCTTTCACTCTATCATTCTATCACTCTTTCTATTGTTCTTTCACTCTATCATTCTATCGCTCTCTCTATCGTTCTTTCACGCTATCATTCTATCACTCTTTCTATTGTTCTTTCACTCTATTATTCTATCACTCTCTCTATCGTTCTGTCACTCTATCATTCTATCACTCTTTCTATTGTTCTTTCACTCTATCATTCTATCACTCTTTCTATTGTTCTTTCACTCTATTATTCTATCGCTCTCTCTATCGTTCTGTCACTCTATCATTCTATCACTCTTTCTATTGTTCTTTCACTCTATCATTCTATCGCTCTCTCTATCGTTCTGTCACTCTGTCGCTGTTTCTATTGTTCTTTCACTCTATCATTCTATCACTCTTTCTATTGTTCTTTCACTCTATCATTCTATCGCTCTCTCTATCGTTCTTTCACTCTATCATTCTATCACTCTTTCTATTGTTCTTTCACTCTATCATTCTATCGCTCTCTCTATCGTTCTTTCACTCTATCATTCTATCACTCTTTCTATTGTTCTTTCACTCTATTATTCTATCGCTCTCTCTATCGTTCTGTCACTCTATCATTCTATCACTCTTTCTATTGTTCTTTCACTCTATCATTCTATCACTCTTTCTATTGTTCTTTCACTCTATTATTCTATCGCTCTCTCTATCGTTCTGTCACTCTATCATTCTATCACTCTTTCTATTGTTCTTTCACTCTATCATTCTATCGCTCTCTCTATCGTTCTGTCACTCTGTCGCTGTTTCTATTGTTCTTTCACTCTATCATTCTATCACTCTTTCTATTGTTCTTTCACTCTATTATTCTATCGCTCTCTCTATCGTTCTGTCACTCTATCATTCTATCCCTCTTTCTATTGTTCTTTCACTCTATCATTCTATCGCTCTCTCTATCATTCTTTCACTCTATCATTCTATCACTCTTTCTATTGTTCTTTCACTCTATCATTCTATCGCTCTCTCTATCGTTCTGTCACTCTGTCGCTGTTTCTATTGTTCTTTCACTCTATCATTCTATCACTCTTTCTATTGTTCTTTCACTCTATTATTCTATCGCTCTCTCTATCGTTCTGTCACTCTGTCGCTGTCTCTATCGTTCTGTTTTTCTCTCTATCGTTCTTTCACTCTATCATTCTGTCGCTCTATCATTCTATCACTCTCTCTAACATTCTGTCACTCTGTCACTGTTTCTATCGTTCTGTTTTTTTCTCTATCGTTCTTTCACTCTATCATTCTGTTGCTCTATCATTCTATCACTCTTTCTATTGTTCTTTCACTCTATCATTCTATCGCTCTCTCTATCGTTCTGTCACTCTGTCGCTGTCTCTATCGTTCTGTTTTTCTCTCTATCGTTCTTTCACTCTATAATTCTGTCGCTCTATCATTCTATCACTCTCTCTAACATTCTGTCACTCTGTCGCTGTCTCTATCGTTCTGTTTTTCTCTCTATCGTTCTTTCACTCTATCATTCTGTTGCTCTATCATTCTATCACTCTCTCTATATCGTTCTGTCACTCTATCGTTTTTTCTCTCTATCATTCTCACTCTATCGCTCTCTATCATTCTGTTGCTCTATCGTTCTGTCACTGTCTCTTACGCTCTGTCACTCTATCATTCTGTCACTGTTTTTATCATTCTCTCTATTGATCTGTCGTTCTATCACTGTCACTGTCTCTTTCGTTCTGTCACTCTATCATTCTATCACTCTTTCTATTGTTCTTTCACTCTATCATTCTATCGCTCTCTCTATCGTTCTGTCACTCTATCATTCTATCACTCTTTCTATTGTTCTTTCACTCTATCATTCTATCGCTCTCTCTATCGTTCTGTCACTCTATCATTCTATCACTCTTTCTATTGTTCTTTCACTCTATCATTCTATCGCTCTCTCTATCATTCTTTCACTCTATCATTCTATCACTCTTTCTATTGTTCTTTCACTCTATCATTCTATCGCTCTCTCTATCGTTCTGTCACTCTGTCGCTGTTTCTATTGTTCTTTCACTCTATCATTCTATCACTCTTTCTATTGTTCTTTCACTCTATTATTCTATCGCTCTCTCTATCGTTCTGTCACTCTGTCGCTGTCTCTATCGTTCTGTTTTTCTCTCTATCGTTCTTTCACTCTATTATTCTGTCGCTCTATCATTCTATCACTCTCTCTAACATTCTGTCACTCTGTCGCTGTTTCTATCGTTCTGTTTTTCTCTCTATCGTTCTTTCACTCTATCATTGTTGCTCTATTATTCTATCACTCTTTCTATTGTTCTTTCACTCTATCATTCTATCGCTCTCTCTATCGTTCTGTCACTCTGTCGCTGTCTCTATCGTTCTGTTTTTCTCTCTATCGTTCTTTCACTCTATAATTCTGTCGCTCTATCATTCTATCACTCTCTCTAACATTCTGTCACTCTGTCGCTGTCTCTATCGTTCTGTTTTTCTCTCTATCGTTCTTTCACTCTATCATTCTGTTGCTCTATCATTCTATCACTCTCTCTATATCGTTCTGTCACTCTATCGTTTTTTCACTCTATCATTCTCACTCTATCGCTCTCTATCATTCTGTTGCTCTATCGTTCTGTCACTGTCTCTTACGCTCTGTCACTCTATCATTCTGTCACTGTTTTTATCATTCTCTCTATTGATCTGTCGTTCTATCACTGTCACTGTCTCTTTCGTTCTGTCACTCTGTCTCTATCATGCTGTCGCTCTATCATTCTGTTGCTCTATCGTTCTGACACTGTCTCTTTCGTTCTGTTGCTCTATCATTCTGCCGTTCTGTCTGTCTCTATCATTCTGTCACTCTGTTTCTATAGTTCTATTTCAGACTCTCATTCTATTGCTCTGTCTCTATCGTTCTTTCATTCTCTATTGTTCTGTCGCTCTGTCTCTCATTCTGTCTCTATTGTTCTGTGGCTCTGCCGTTCTCTCGTTCTATCATTCTGTTGCAGACTCTCATTCTGTCGCTTTCTCTAACGTACGTTCATTCTCTATCATTCTATTGCTCTGTCTCTTATCTCTATCTCTGTATCTATCATTCTGTCGCTATCTTTATCGTTTATCTCCAAATTTGCTCAGTTATTTTTTGTACCTGTAATTAAAGAGTCTTTCTAGTCTACTTCAGTCTTTCTACTTCAAAATTTCACATTAAATTCAACGTAATACTTGCCATTTCTTTAATTATTTGTGAATTTTATTAGCAATTCTCAGTAGTTGAGTGAAAATAGTTTCAAAGTAAATCCCAAATCATTTTTGTAAAAATTTACGAATGATTTAATAAATAATACTTTTATCAATTAACTGTTTTCTAGTTTTTTTTCCTCCATTTTATGTGTTATTTTGTTTTCCCAACTATGCAAGATTATATAGTTAGTTAAATAGTATTATGTACATGTATCATTGTTTGTTCTCTGCTGTTCCTGACCCATCAGAAGAACAGATCAGAGCAACTCATGTTTTGCAAAACTCAAAATGTTGGTTCCAGGAACTGCTTTGAATTGTCTCGTTCCAGTTAAATGAATATCAGATAGCACTAAATATGTGCTAAATAAGAGTTAAAGGCAGCAGTGCAACCAATGCTTAACTACAAACGCAAATGTGCTGACTAATGGACTTGAGCAGCTCAAACATGGACTTTTAATTACCTACATTTGAGTTAATCGTTGCATGATTGAGGCCAGGAATCCTTGGACTAACACTTCCATTGCATGGAAACACCCCTATTTATGATCCATGGAAGAATACAAGTCAGCAAGTTTGGAGCTGCATGAGCAAATGATGACAAAATGTTTTATTTTAAGCTAACTAAAGTCTGAAATAAATATTTTCTGTCTTAGAAATAACATTACTAACAGACTTCCCTATCTTTTCAAACTCGTGCTTCCTCAAACGGCGTGAAATTGAACATAATGATCCCCAGCGTTTCCTCTGGCTGCTATTTCCAGCTTCATCAAGGCCCTGATTGTTTTCCATTTCACATCCCGAGTGTAAGACGAGATGATGCTTACCTGTTCTTTCACCTGCCTGACCATGCAAACGTGACACATGCTGGACTGCACTGCATTAAACCATCTGCTATCATTCTTGCAGACTGTCTAACCTTGAGGCAACATGAACTGAACCCAGTTCAGATGATCATGAGATCCAATAACTTGTGATCCAAAGCCCTTGAGTCAATGCAACAGCTAATCGCTTACTGTGGGAAATACAAACTATGATACTAAACCGCTATATGAGCAATGCAAAATGTTAAATATTTGACCTTTGGATTATACAAAATGCATGGTATTGTTTATTTAGTACTGACCTGAATAAGACATTTCACATAAAATGTTTACATATAGTCCACAAGAGAAAATAATAGTTGAATTTATCAAAATGTTTCAAAAGTTTACATCACCTTGATTCTTAACACTGTGTTGTTACCTGAATGATCCACAGCTGTGTTTTTTGTTTAGTGATAGTTGTTCATGAGTCCCTTGTTTGTCCTGAAGATTAAACTGTCTGCTGTTCTTCAGAAAAATCCTTCAGGTCCCACAAATTCTTTGGTTTTCCAGCATTTTTGTCAATTTGAACCCTTTCCAACAATGACTGTATGATTGTGAGATCCATCTTTTCACACTGAGGACAACTGAGAGACTCATATGCAACTATTACAGAAGGTTCAAACACTCACTGACGCTCCAGAAGGAAAAACCATGCATTAAGAGCTGGGGGTGATAACTTTTGGAATTTGAAGATTAGGGTAAATTTAACTTATTTTGTCTTCTGGAAAATATGTTTGTATCTTTTGTAGCTTCTGAAGGGCAGTGCTAAATGAAAAAATATGATATTTGTGCAAAAAAAAGAAAAATGCACACATTTCCATTCTGTTCAAAAGTTTTCACCCCCTGGCTCTTAATGCAAAGTCCCTCAGTTGTCCTCAGTGTGAAAAGATGAATCTCACAATCACACAGTCATTGTTGGAAAGGGTTCAAATTCACAAAAATGCTGGAAAACCAAAGAACTTGTGGGAGCTGAAGGATTTTTCTGAAGAACAGCAAGGAGTTTAACTGTTCAGGACAAACAAGGGACTCATGAACAACTAACACTAAACAAAATAACAATAACATGCATTTTGTATAATCCCTCTTATTTTGGTAAAATAATTAACATTTTTCAGATTCTAAAAAGGAGGTTGTAAACTTTTGACCTCAACTGTATTAACATCCGATTGCAATCCTATAAAAGCGCCAAAGGTACAGATGTAGTCAAATCATTTCCATAATGACCAACACAATCCACCAAGAGCAGTGCAATTTAGCGCAGAGTTGATGATAATATCTACTAAAAACACATGCACAAAATAGGTTAAGACATGCTTTTTTTAGCATCAAATAATGGTGCAAATACAGGTAAACTGACTGCCGCAAACCTTTGTAAATCACACGTAAATGCTGCGTGTGAAAATGAAACTTCTACAAATGCATTTGCACAAATGGTGCAAGCTGTTCGTAAATCTGAAGTGTGACAAAAATTAGTCTATTAGATGCAATAGTCAGGCTAAGATGTACTCTGCACTTTTTTCTATGCTGATTTTAAGGGAAACAATGAATTCTAACATAGTAAAATGTGATTTGCAATGCTGAGAGTAATGCACTCAAACGGTTGCTTAAATATTTAATTAAAAGCGACTCTAAAAGTGGAGATCTGTAGAAATGAATCAATTATAAGCAATCCAATTAAACTTAGATTCTATGTGAACCTGATACAGGAATAACCAACATTCAACATGGCTTTAGTATGTCTGTAGGTGTTAAAAGTCAACAAGCTACCACACACCAGTGAAACATTTCATGCATACTTCAGTTCACAAACCTGAAGATCATACCTACGCCATTTAGCATTAAACCAGACTCAAAACAAAGTTGCATGAAGTCTAATAAAAAACATGTGAAAGAGAAAAGTGGACATGCTCCAGACCAGAATGACTGCTTTTATACTTATAATGTACAGCCTTATTCTGTTTTGATTCATGTTAGTTAGACATAAAGCCAAGCCTTCATCACCACCTGCCTTGTTCTGCAATCACAAATCATATGAAGCATATTTGTCCCTGATTTCATTAGAAGTAGTGACAGAACACAAAAAATGAAATGGCCAAAATTGCATCAGCTGATAATCATGACTGACTTGCTAATTAACAGAAGCGCTGCTCTCGCTTCTATCTGCTCTAAACTTTACCAACAGCATAATAACTTCTTATATATCTATATATATGACCCTGGACCACAAAACCAGTCACAAAAACCAGTAGCATGGGTATATTTGTAGCGTTAGCCAAAAATACATTGTGTGGGTCAAAATGATTGATTTTTCTTATTTGCCAAAAATCATTAGGATATTAAGCAAAGATGTGATTTTCTACCCTAAATATATAAAAACGTAATTTTTGATTAGTAATATGCATTGGTAAATTTCTCAATATTTTGATTTTTTTTTGCACCCTCAGATTCCAAATTTTAAATAGGCCAAAATATTGGCCAAATATTGTCCTATCCTTACATGCATCAATGGAAAGCTGGTTTCTTCCATGCAATGGAAGTGTTAGTCCTAGTATTCCTGGCTATATGCATGCACAATTAATTCAAATATACACAATTAAATGTCCATGTATGAGCCGATTCATTGATCAGCAAATATATATCTCAAACTGTTGAATATTTCTAATATAATATCATATTATTCCAGCAGCTTTGTTCTTTAGTTATCTGCATTGGCATGAGCCACTAAAAAACTCATATGTGACCCTTAGTCTTAAGTAGTACAGTTATATTTGTAGCCAACAATACATTATATGGGTTAAAATGATCCATTTTTCTTTTATGCCAAAATTTGTTGGGACATGAAGTAAAAATCATGTTCCATGAAGATATTTTGTACATTTCCAACCATAAATATATCAAAACTAAATTTTTGATTAGTAATATGCATTGCTAAGAACTTTATTTGAAAAACTTTAAAGGTGCTTTTCTCAATATTTAGATTTTTTTTGCACCCTCAGATTTCAAATAGTTGTTTCTTGGCCAAATACTGGCCTATCATAACTAACCATACATCAATGGAAAGCTGGTTTATCCAGATTTTTGGTATACAAACTCTTGTTTCATTCTTCCATGCAATGGAATTGTTAGTCCTAGTATTCCTGGCTATATGCATGCATAATTATAACTTCATTTGGACAACTTTAAAGGCGATTTTCTCAATATTTAGATTTTTTATTTTATTTTTATTTTTTTGCATCCTCAGATTCCAGATTTTCAAATAGGCCTAATACTGTTCTGGAAAGCCGGTTTATTCCACTGTATAAATTATGAATGCATTTCAATTTTAACAAATTGACCCTTATGACTGGTTTTGTGGTCCAGGGTCACATATTATGCTGTTAAATAAAGTCAATAAATAGAGACTTTAAACTATTGTTTCTTTCTTCCATGCAATAAAAGTGTTAGACCAAGTACTCCAGGCTATATGCATGCACAGTTAATTCAAATATGCATAATTAAATGTCCATGTTTAAGCTGGTGCATTGATCAGAAAATACATGTCTCTGCACTCTCAGCCACTGTACACTCTAAACCGCTGAATATTTGTAGCCAACAACACATTTTTTGGGTTAAAATGATCTATTTTTCTTTTATGCCAAAAATTGTTGGGATATTAAGTAATGTTCCATGACGATATTTTGTACATTTCCTACCATAAATATATCAAAACTTAATTTTTGATAAGCAATATGCATTGCTAAGAACTTAATCTGGACAAAATTAAAGGTGATTTTCTCAATATTTAGATTTTTTGCACCCTCAAATTCCAGATTTTCAAATAGTTGCATCTTGGCCAAACATTGTCCTGTAAAGCTAGTTTATTCAACTGTATAAATGATGCATAAATCTTAATTTCAAAAAGTTGACCCTTATGACTGATTTTGTGGTCCAGGGTCATAAATAGAGTCATCTAATGATTGTTGTTCTAAATATGCCTGACAAGATTTTTGGTATACAAACTATTGTTTCTTTCTCCCATGCAGTGGAAGTATTCCTGGCTATATGCATGCACAATTAATTCAAATATGCATAATTAAATGTCCACATTTGAGCTGGTGCATTAGTCAGCACTCTCTAGTATCAGCCACTGTACACTACAAACTGCTGAATATTTCTAATATAATATCATTAATACGTTATCATTATCTTATCAACAATACATTATATGGGTTAAAATGATTTTTTTTCTTTTATGCCAAAAATTAATGGTGTATTAAGTAAAACTCATGTTCCATGGAGATATTTAGTAAATGTCCTACCATAAATATATCAAAACTTAATTTGTGATTAGTATATGCATTGCTAAGAATATCGTTTGACCAACTTTAAAGGCGTTTTTTGACTTTTTTGCACCCTCAGATTCCAGATTTTCTAATAGTTGTCAAAAGTGGACCCTTATGCCTGGTTTTGTGGTCCAGGGTCGCATATTGTTCGTGCTTTACTTGTTATACAACAGCAGAAGCATGCATTGTCACAATGCAAAGATATCTACTGTACGGCATCTCGAACTTCAGCACTGCTGCAAACATGAGGCCTGTCCAGGAATTTCACAGCAGCGCAGAAGTTTCCCCAGCACAGGCCATCCCGAGCACGCCCAGAACGGGCCCCAGCGTTCACTTCAGCTATCTTGCATGAACACAAACCCAAGTAGCGTTTCTGCGAGCATGCATTTGACCACTGAGGGCCATCGAACTCTTCTCGGCAGCAAAGTCTGCTGATAAAAATCTCAGGAAAACTCATGCAGGCAATTTGAACCAGACAGCTTTCACCTATAATGAGGGGAAACATGGCTCAAACATGTCACTCTGATCAAATCACACTGAAAGCAGTGATTATATGACTGTACCTGCTTTCTCCTTTTGCATTGGAGGGCGGTGGGTGTAGAATAGTCTGGTTTTCCTCCATCTCGACCACACATTTTGTGCTGAGCTCAATCTCTGCAAGTTAAAAGTTATTGAAACTCAACGAAAAGTTCGACTTTGCAGACAAAAACGGATTAGAAAGCTTTGAAACACTTAATGTGAATATCCAACAACCTTACCTGAGCTATAGCAACTTATTGCAAGCATAAAAACAGATTTAGTTTTGAAACAATAGGGCTTGTTTTTACTTTAAATTGTGTCTTACCTCTTCTGTTCATCGGTCGGACTCGAACCGCCACTTTTACCTTCGTATCCGACATTTTTGTGCAATTCTAAGGGTTTAAAGTGGAGGAGAAAGCCGCTAGCTGCTCCGCACGGCTAGCCGAATAATAACATGAAACTCCCCGCAAAGTCTCCCACAGAAACGTCGGAGGTGCTTGTATCCTGCTAGAATACTCCAACAGTCCATACCCGAGCGGGAAAACCAGTGAATATTAATCCAGATGAGACTGTGAGCTTGTGTTGCATTCGGCTTCGCTGTGTGTGGTTATAAAGGATCCTCCGCCGCGGGGAGAGCAGCTCCTCTCAGCCAGCCAGCAGCATCCAGACCGCCATCTTCCGCCGACTGACCCCAAAAACACACAAATGTCTAGTGTGCATGAATATGCATGAACGAAATGAGTTTAAAAGAGAACAGATGATCCACAAACACCTGTGTAGCTCATACACTGAGATATAAAATGATTGGTTATGTCAGAAGAGGAGGATAAATAGCCTTAACTTGTGTCTGCATTAGAATGAATTATTCTAAATTATAAGACTGGAGTAATGATGCTAAAATGCAGCTTTTAAATCACGCGAATTAATTACCATTTAAAATATGTTCAAATGGAAAGCAGTTATTTTAAATAATGAAACTAGTTTACTGTATTTTAGAACAAATAAATGCAGGCTTGCTGAGCAGAAGAGACTTCTTTTAAAAACATAAATTTCTAAAAATGTCCAAACTTTTGAGTGTATATTTTTAGCCAAATTCATTAAAATCTTGAAGTTTAAGTGCCTTAAAATAGCCTTAACTTGTGTTTGCATTGATACACTTATGATCATTGCTACTATTTAGTGCTTTGTGCGGAATAAATGATTCTTAATGTTTCATCTGCACTTGCATTTGTTGATTTCTCCATTCAAACAGGCAGAAACATGTCAATTAAAATTGTTATGCTATTCTAAAATATTACTTAATATGCCTGGATCAATTAAGGGGAGACACTGCAGGCAAAAACAGTTTTTGGGGGGCTTTTTGGTTTTTCAATAGGCTAAGTGTTTTTTCAAACTAGTGGAAACATCCAAAAACACTGTTAAGTGTTTCCTTTATAGCACTTTATCTATTTGTGTCAATAGATTTCAATTACAATACAGTTTTAAAGGCTCAAAACTAGTTTTTTTTTCTCCTCCACTTCAGTAGCACTTACACACACCAAACTTTACATTTTTATTCCTGTTTATATCCTGAAGGTTTTTACAGAGGGAAATTGTTCATATATGATTTGCTTGATTTTATACATTTTATTCCCCAAATTAAAAAAAAAAAATAATAAAGTTTTTCCTCTCTGTTCTAAGTTTTTTTTTTAATTATGTTGTGACAAAAGGAGATATAAAAAATTCCCTCTGTAAAAATTTTTGAATAACGTGTCAAAAAACGTAACACTTCATCCAGTGTTTAGATTTTTGTACTAGAAATGTATGCAAATTAGCGCATATTTCATTAAATAATGCATCATTTGCATATTAAAAAGTTAGAAGTTAAAATCTTAGAAAACTTGTAATACAAAAAATGTCTGCAATTATCAATGTAATCAATCAACTGAGTAAGTAAGGTGATATCTATTAGTTATTTACCCTATTGACCTCCAGTGCCTCGCATTAATAAAAGTAAGTTTTAAATATAATTTAAAAAGGTAACGATTGATCAATTTGTAGGCTACTAGATGTCCACATCAAAAGAAATTTCCAAAAGTGATTTTATGTCCATAGAAAGCACATTCAATGAAAGTAAAGCGTCTACTTTTAAGTTTTTAAATACATTTTTGGAGAATAAAATGTCAAAATTTGCTTGAAATAATGTTACATTGTCATTCAGTGTAACAATATTTATGTAAAATTCAAATTACATTCTTATTCTGACTTGTGCATATTAAAATATATAAAAGAATAAGGAAGCATATAAAATTTGTTGTGTTTTAAATGAGTAAAAAAATCTTACTGACAAATAGGCAAAACCTTATAGTGTTATTACTAAAAATGTTGTTATTACTAAAAATGTAGAATTACAGACAACTCATTTGTCTTTTAATATGTCATAAATTGATTTTTTTTAATATGCCTGACAAGATTGTTACACTGAATGACATTTTAGTGGGTGTCTTCTGTAAATTCTTCTGTATGATATTTATTTTTTGCTCAGCAAAAACCAAAACAGAAGACACAGAAAACAACAATTTAAAGCAGTATTACACTTATTTTTTTCTTTATGCTTAAACCCTTTTTCGTCTTTGAGCCATATGGTTTTGACAGTACAAGAATAGTCACATTTATTAAAAGAAACTAATTACAAAAGCAAAATCTCAAGAAAATGAAGATAGCTGAAGTATAACTATACGTAAATATTAAATGCAAATAAAAAAAAGAGTAGATATGCCACATATTTTAAACACATGTATGCTCAAAAACATTTTTTTTTTGTAAAAAATCATAATTTATTAATTTGCGAATACAATTTCACTATTCTGTTATATATTTTAATTATAATTTATGTTTTTTTAAGAAGTCTCTTTTGCTCAGCAAGCCCGCATTTATATGATCTAAAATACAGCAAAAGCAGTAATATTTTGAAATATTTTTACTATTTAAAACAACTGCTTTCTATTTGAATATATTTAAAAATGGAATTTATTTCTGTGATCAAAGCTGCATTTTCAACATCATTACTACAGTCTTCAGTGTCACATGATCCTTCAAGAAACTGTTGTTCAAGAAGCAACCTGAAAAAAATCTACTCAGCTGTTTTCAACATAATAATAAAAATAATAGTTTTTGGAGCAACAAATCAAAGCATTAGAATGATCGTAGAAAGATCATGTGACACTGGAGTAATGATGCTAAAAATTCAGCTTTAAAATCACATGAATAAATTACGTTTTAAAATATATTCAAATAGAAAGCAGTTATTTGAAATAGTAAAATTATTTCAAAATTGTACTGTTTTTGCCGTATTTTAGAAAAAATAAATGCAGGATTGGTGAGCAGAAGAGACTTCTTTTAAAAACATTAAAAATCTTAAATCCAAACTTTTGAGTATATTTTTAGCCAAATTCAATAAAACCTTGAAGTTTAAGTGCCTTGAAATATTTTCATATATTATTTTGTACCTCATTTTGCACTATTCTCATTGTACGCAGCTAAAACACAAACACTTAGAGCCACTAATGCACAGCTTTTGTAATGACAATAAAGCACATTAATCTAATCTTCTCTAGAGAAAGTGCGGGTCGTTTTCACTTAGATGTGAGTTACAGGAAGAAGTGCTTTATAACATGCCGTGACGACAACAGCAGTCTAGTACGATCAAGAGAAATGGAGCAGAGCAGATTATGGGATTCCCCTAGGGTTGCTTTAATCTCTGTGGATTAAACATTAAGAATTTATCATATTAATGCATGCAATACGCCCAGTATAACAGCTACACTGGGCGTGTATTTATTTATAATGGCTTTGGTTAAATGTTTCCATGCAGCAGTTCATAAAGTCATAACTTGTGTCAGTGACTGCCAAGTAGTTCCCAAACATTATCACCTATTTTAAGTTGCAGAATTCCATTACAAAAAAATAACTGTTTGTTATGCATGAAGAAATCAAAGGCTACATGCACTTAAATGATGTATTAATTAACAAAAAATGTTAGTTTATATATCCATAAAAAATGGGAACCAGTGCCTGAATTTCCTCAGCAATGAATGACTGACATACAAATCATTGCATTCATAAATAAAAATTAGAAAAGAAAAATAGACTTGGCAAGTGAACTCTAGTTTTGGCATACACTTAATTTTCCAAAAGGACTCCAAATGATTCAAAAATTAAGTACTTGTGATTAGATTATATTACACTGTAAAAAGTTGTCACCTGTTTCAACTTAAGTTTTTAAGTTCAGCAGCTGCCTTAACATTTTAAGTTAAATCAACTTAAAAGTACAAGTCATGTTAACTAACTTTATTGTCGTGAGTTGAAATTGTGTAGTTTTAAGTTGATTTAACTTAAAATTTTAAGGCAGCTGCTGAACTTAAGTTTTAAAGCTGAAACTGGTGAAATCTTTTTTACAGTGTACCTTCTAAAACACTCTTAAAATAGTAAAATATTTTAAAATAATCAGACTACAGTATTTATTATTTAAACATAATGCAAGAAAGTCCTCCTGAGATATTAAGGTAACAAGTAACACATTTGTATATTCATGATTTAAAAGTAATCTAAAAGTAATCTGATTACAATATCCTAGACGTAATGTAATGGATTAATTACTTTGTCAATTTGTAATTTTGGCATGCGAGTAATCTACCAGCAATGCTCATTGTAATAAGTTTATAATAAATTAAAACATTTGCATATTACAGTTAAAAAGTAATCTAAAAGTAATCTGATTACAAAACCCTATACATGTAACATAATATAATATGTTACTAACTACAATTTTTTTCATGTAATTTGGAATCAGTAATGGATTACCATTTATATGTAAATCTATCCCGCAATGCCCATTTTAATAAATTAATAATTAAGTAGCACCTTTGCATATTCATGATTCAAAAGTAATCTAAAAGTAGTCAAAAAGACTAGCAATCTGATTACAATACCCTAGACATTCAATGTAATGGATTAGGTTACCTTTTGTCCATTTGTAATCAGTAATTAACTACAATTTGCAAGTAGTCTACCTAGCAATGCACATTTAAATAATTTGATTACAACTCCCTAGATGTATACTGTAATGGATTACATTACTTATCACAATTTTTGTCATGTAATTTGGAGTCAGTAGCAGACGTCAATTTATAAATAAATCAACACAGAAATGCTGATTTTAATAAGGTAATAAGTAACACATTTGCATATCACTCAAAAGTAATCTAAAAGTAGTCTGATTGGATTATTTAAAATGTGACTTAAAAAGTAACCTACACAGCAATTCTCATTTTTTATCACAATACAAGTCTTCAGCGTCCGCGGCGTAGAACTTGACCACATGATCACCACCGTCCAAGACAACAAGCTCATTCGAAGCCATCGCAGCTAACGCCACTGGACGAATCAGTCCGCTCACTAGTGGAGTCATCTCAAGGCTCTTCTGGACCTTTCCCAAACTCCAAACCATTCCATTCTGGACGTCCCCAACAATCACGTCTCCATTTCTATCAAAAGCAACCACAGATATAACCAAACTCAACGTGCTCTTCAAGCTCAAACTAAAGCTGTCCACTTGCGTCAAAGGAACGAAGTCACTATTGAAGATTCTCAACATAAAGCTGTCTTGAAGTCGCTCCACGATTGCAATGTTTCCCGAAGCTCTGCAAGAAGCAACCGAACGCGGATGGGTCAGTTCTTTCAAAACGACTCTGTTAGCTAAAACTACGCCAGAAGAGAAGTCCATTAGGACTTGGTTTAGAGTTCCCATCTGAGCGTCGGTCACTAAAACACGTCCACGGTTGTCCACATCAACACCCCACGGAAGTCGAAAACCGTGGACGGTCGCCAGAGGACGGCCTTTGGACGTAAAGACTTTGAGAGACTGCTCACCAGCATCGGTGACCAAAACATGTCCAGTTTTGGTCAACGCAACATCTAACGGATAACAGACGTCGGATGTCCCTCCAAAGGTGTTCAGAAGAGTTCCTTGCGCATCAAAAACAATCACTCGTTTTTCAGCGTCATGCACCACCGCAATCTGTCCTGATGTTTCGTCCAAAGCCATTCCAGTTGGGTTGACCATCGTCCCCCATCCTCCAAAGGCCGAATGGAGACGCAACATCCCCCAACCCAAGCTTTCAGTCCATCCGTGATAACCAGCGGACGGTTTGGGATGGGATTCACACAGTAGAAGCTCTTGGAGATCCGCCAGAGCACGGCATTCAGAGGTGCTGCCAATGTCACAGAGTTTTCTACAAAAAGGACACTCCAATTTCTGCTGGACGGGGCGGGACAAGGCACAGATGCATTTGAGACAGAGCACGTGGCCGCAGGGAAGATTTCGAGCCGCTTGGTCTCGCTTCTGCAGGGAAAAGCTTTCAAAACATACTTTGCACTCTAGCAGGTTTGAGCGGATCTCTGTCAGGATGTCTTCTGCTCTCGTATGTGGTGGGACGGGAGTCCTGGACATCTTGTGCTTTATATAAATGCTGGACTAATGCCTGGGAAAAGGAGTTGATGGGATGAGAGAGCTTTACGACAGCAGCCTGCAATGGATGAACATGGTCATGTGACTAGAAACATAGAGCTGAGAGACTGTACCGCCCTCGTGTGGTGAGACGGCAAAATCACGTACAGCTGATAAAATATGGTTTATATAAATCTCAACACTTTGTACTATTACTAATTGGATTTGATAAAGTTACACATGAACATACAAATCAAAATATATTTTGTCACGATTACAGCTATGATATACATTTTTATCTTTAATAGGGGTTTAAAGTAACTTGGCTGAAACTTTTGAAGATATGTCTAGATTCAGGTTCACCTCAAAGTTAAGAGACATCAGGAGACATTGTATTTTGCATAAATATATATACACTTTAATGTTACTATAAATCACTATAATCATAAAATTGTATAAAAGCAATTTAAATCTACATTATTCTTCTTAATTAATTAATAAACATTACGAAAGTGGGAATTGTGGCATAAAATTGTTGCTGATATATCATAAAATTGTTAATACTAATAATCAAAACATTTCAAAAAAAATTTTGCCATTAAAAAATTAATTTAGATATTTACTATAATCATAAAATTGTATACAAGCAACTCAAATCTATTTTATTATCATTAGCAATAATAATAATAATAAATAAACATTGCAAAAGTAGGATTTGTTGCCATTAATGTAATTGTCTATAAATGTACTATAAACACAAAATTGTATAAAATAGATCGATAGATAGAATCTATATATAATCATAAAATTGTATAATTAAAATCTATTTTATTATCATTAGTAATAATAATAACAATAAAACATTACAAAAGTAGGGATATTTAGGCATTAAAATAGTCTATACATTTACTATCATATTAAAATTGTATAAAAGTAATTAAAATATATTTTGTTATCATTAGTAATAATAATAATAATAATTATTATTATTAAACATGCATTACAAAAGTTGCATTAATAAAATAGTCTACAAATTAACTACAATCACAATATTGTATAAAGGTATAAAATCATATTTTGCATTTAAAAAACTGTTTATATATTGATTGTGACATTCCTCAATATAAACCAACAATTCCGTTATTATTATCATTAAAATTAAGCATTACAAGAGTGAGAACTGCATAATAGCAAAATCTACTATTAATAACAACAGCAAAAATAAGAAGAATAACTACAAATATTTTATACATTTGAAGGTTAATAATATAAATGTATTTAATTACAGTTAAATATTGTTATTATTATAGAATATAGTGAGTAAATGTCCTTAATTGTCCTGAAAATTGCCCAACAAAGCATGGTCCTAAAGTAGGCTTTATGAAATATGAGCTGAATGATGCTGACAGGTTTTGTGAGGTTCAGAGACAGAGATGGCGCTCAGAGCTCTACACGTGTCTATTTCTGTCTGTTGTGTGATCTGTCTGACATCTGACGCCATTGGTTAGTAGATGAGCTCAGCGTCCACCAATGCAGATCACAGCTGAGGAGCGGCCCGACCGCTGTCCTGCACCAAAAACACTCATACAATCTGAAAAACACAACAGTTATTTACACAATATCCTCCAGCAGTTATAAATCTTCAGTAATACTTCATACATAAGGGACTTTTCATACAAATAAGACATGTATAGTCCACAAAGTAATCTACTATTTTTTAGAGGGGGGTCAAAATGGCAATTTTCACCTCAGATTCAGAGCCATATTACATGTGCCCTGAAGTGAATCAAATGATTTGTGAACCTGCAACAGAGTCCCGAAGGGAATCAAATGATTCGCGAACCCGTAACAAAGTCCTGAAGTGAATCAAATAATTTGCAAACCCGTAGCGAAGTTCCAGAGTGAACCAACGAAATCCTGAAATGAATCAAATGATTCGCGAACCCGTAACAAAGTCCCAAAGTGAATCAAATAATTTGCAAACCCGTAGCGAAGTTCCAGAGTGAACCAACGAAATCCCGAAGTGAATCAAATGATTCGCAAAGCCGGAACAAAGTCCCAAAGTGAATCAAATAAACCCCCAACGAGTCCCGAAGTGAATCAAATAATTCGCAAACCCCGAACAAAGTCCTGAAGTGAATCAAATGATTTGCAAACCCGGAACAAAGTCCCGAAGTGAATCAAATGATTAGCAAACCCCGAACAAAGTCCTGAAGTGAATCAAATGATTTGCAAACCCGGAACAAAGTCCCGAAGGGAATCAAATGATTTGCAAACCCGGAACAAAGTCCTGAAGTGAATCAAATGATTAGCAAACCCCGAACAAAGTCCCGAAGTGAATCAAATGATTAGCAAACCCCGAACAAAGTCCTGAAGTGAATCAAATGATTTGCAAACCCGGAACAAAGTCCCGAAGGGAATCAAATGATTCGCAAACCCGGAACAAAGTCCCAAAGTGAATCAAATAATTTGCAAACCCGTAGCGAAGTTCCAGAGTGAACCAACGAAATCCCGAAGTGAATCAAATGATTCGCAAACCCGGAACAAAGTCCCAAAGTGAATCAAATAAACCCCCAACGAGTCCCGAAGTGAATCAAATAATTCGCAAACCCCGAACAAAGTCCCGAAGTGAATCAAATGATTCGCAAACCCTGAACAAAGTCCCAAAGTGAATCAAATAATTTGCAAACCCGGAACAAAGTCCCGAAGTGAATCAAATGATTTGCAAACCCCGAACAAAGTCCCAAAGTGATTCAAATAAACCCCCAACGAGTCCCGAAGTGAATCAAATGATTCGCAAACCCCGAACAAAGTCCCAAAGTGAATCAAATAAACCCCCAACGAGTCCCGAAGTGAATCAAATGATTTGCAAACCCCGAACAAAGTCCCAAAGTGAATCAAATAAACCCCCAACGAGTCCCGAAGTGAATCAAATGATTTGCAAACCCCGAACAAAGTCCCAAAGTGAATCAAATAAACCCCCAACGAGACCCGAAGTGAATCAAATGATTCGCAAACCCCGAACAAAGTCCCAAAGTGAATCAAATAAACCCCCAACGAGTCCCGAAGTGAATCAAATGATTCGCAAACCCCGAACAAAGTCCCAAAGTGAATCAAATAAACCCCCAACGAGTCCCGAAGTGAATCAAATGATTTGCAAACTCTGAACAAAGTCCCAAAGGAAATCAAATAATTTGCAAACACCGAACAAAGTCCCAAAGTGAATTAAATAAACCCCCAACGAGTCCCGAAGTGAATCAAATGATTTGCAAACCCTGAACAAAGTCCCAAAGTGAATCAAATAAACCCCCAACGAGTCCCGAAGTGAATCAAATAATTCGCAAACCCGGAACAAAGTCCCGAAGTGAATCAAATGATTTGCAAACCCCGAACAAAGTCCCAAAGTGAATCAAATAAACCCCCAACGAGTCCCGAAGTGAATCAAATGATTCGCGAACCCGTAACAACGTCCTGAAGTGAATCAAATAATTTGCAAACCTGTAGCGAAGTTCCAGAGTGAACCAACGAAATCCCGAAGGGAATCAAATGATTCGCAAACCCAGAACAAAGTCCCGAAGTGAATCAAATGATTTGCAAACCCCGAACAAAGTCCCAAAGTGAATCAAATAAACCCCCAACGAGTCCCGAAGTGAATCAAATAATTCACAAACCCGGAACAAAGTCCCAAAGTGAATCAAATGATTCGCAAACCCTGAACAAAGTCCCAAAGGGAATCAAATGATTTGCAAACACAGAACAAAGTCCCAAAGTGAATCAAATAATTCGCAAACCCGGAACAAAGTCCTGAAGTGAATCAAATAAACCCCCAACGAGTCCCGAAGTGAATCAAATGATTCGCAAACCCTGAACAAAGTCCCAAAGTGAATCAAATAAACCCCCAACGAGTCCCGAAGTGAATCAAATAATTCGCAAACCCGGAACAAAGTCCCAAAGTGAATCAAATAAACCCCCAACGAGTCCCGAAGTGAATCAAATGATTCGCAAACCCTGAACAAAGTCCCAAAGTGAATCAAATAAACCCCCAACGAGTCCCGAAGTGAATCAAATGATTCGCAAACCCTGAACAAATTCCCAAAGTGAATCAAATAAACCCCCAACGAGTCCCGAAGTGAATCAAATAATTCGCAAACCCGGAACAAAGTCCCAAAGTGAATCAAATAAACCCCCAACGAGTCCCGAAGTGAATCAAATGATTCGCAAACCCTGAACAAAGTCCCAAAGTGAATCAAATAAACCCCCAACGAGTCCCGAAGTGAATCAAATGATTCGCAAACCCTGAACAAAGTCCCAAAGGGAATCAAATAATTTGCAAACACCGAACAAAGTCCCAAAGTGAATCAAATAAACCCCCAACGAGTCCCGAAGTGAATCAAATAATTCGCAAACCCGGAACAAAGTCCCGAAGTGAATCAAATGATTTGCAAACCCCGAACAAAGTCCCAAAGTGAATCAAATAAACCCCCAACGAGTCCCGAAGTGAATCAAATGATTCGCGAACCCGTAACAACGTCCTGAAGTGAATCAAATAATTTGCAAACCTGTAGCGAAGTTCCAGAGTGAACCAACGAAATCACGAAGGGAATCAAATGATTCGCAAACCCAGAACAAAGTCCCGAAGTGAATCAAATGATTTGCAAACCCCGAACAAAGTCCCAAAGTGAATCAAATAAACCCCCAACGAGTCCCGAAGTGAATCAAATAATTCACAAACCCGGAACAAAGTCCCAAAGTGAATCAAATGATTCGCAAACCCTGAACAAAGTCCCAAAGGGAATCAAATGATTTGCAAACACAGAACAAAGTCCCAAAGTGAATCAAATAATTCGCAAACCCGGAACAAAGTCCTGAAGTGAATCAAATAAACCCCCAACGAGTCCCGAAGTGAATCAAATGATTCGCAAACCCTGAACAAAGTCCCAAAGTGAATCAAATAAACCCCCAACGAGTCCCGAAGTGAATCAAATAATTCGCAAACCCGGAACAAAGTCCCAAAGTGAATCAAATAAACCCCCAACGAGTCCCGAAGTGAATCAAATGATTCGCAAACCCTGAACAAAGTCCCAAAGTGAATCAAATAAACCCCCAACGAGTCCCGAAGTGAATCAAATGATTCGCAAACCCTGAACAAAGTCCCAAAGTGAATCAAATAAACCCCCAACGAGTCCCGAAGTGAATCAAATAATTCGCAAACCCGGAACAAAGTCCCAAAGTGAATCAAATAAACCCCCAACGAGTCCCGAAGTGAATCAAATGATTCGCAAACCCTGAACAAAGTCCCAAAGTGAATCAAATAAACCCCCAACGAGTCCCGAAGTGAATCAAATAATTCGCAAACCCGGAACAAAGTCCCGAAGTGAATCAAATGATTTGCAAAACCCGAACAAAGTCCCAAAGTGAATCAAATAAACCCCCAACGAGTCCCGAAGTGAATCAAATGATTCGCAAACCCTGAACAAAGTCCCAAAGGGAATCAAATAATTTGCAAACACCGAACAAAGTCCCAAAGTGAATCAAATAAACCCCCAACGAGTCCCGAAGTGAATCAAATAATTCGCAAACCCGGAACAAAGTCCCGAAGTGAATCAAATGATTTGCAAACCCCGAACAAAGTCCCAAAGTGAATCAAATAAACCCCCAACGAGTCCCGAAGTGAATCAAATGATTCGCGAACCCGTAACAACGTCCTGAAGTGAATCAAATAATTTGCAAACCTGTAGCGAAGTTCCAGAGTGAACCAACGAAATCCCGAAGGGAATCAAATGATTCGCAAACCCAGAACAAAGTCCCGAAGTGAATCAAATGATTTGCAAACCCCGAACAAAGTCCCAAAGTGAATCAAATAAACCCCCAACGAGTCCCGAAGTGAATCAAATAATTCACAAACCCGGAACAAAGTCCCAAAGTGAATCAAATGATTCGCAAACCCTGAACAAAGTCCCAAAGGGAATCAAATGATTTGCAAACACAGAACAAAGTCCCAAAGTGAATCAAATAATTCGCAAACCCGGAACAAAGTCCTGAAGTGAATCAAATAAACCCCCAACGAGTCCCGAAGTGAATCAAATGATTCGCAAACCCTGAACAAAGTCCCAAAGTGAATCAAATAAACCCCCAACGAGTCCCGAAGTGAATCAAATAATTCGCAAACCCGGAACAAAGTCCCAAAGTGAATCAAATAAACCCCCAACGAGTCCCGAAGTGAATCAAATGATTCGCAAACCCTGAACAAAGTCCCAAAGTGAATCAAATAAACCCCCAACGAGTCCCGAAGTGAATCAAATGATTCGCAAACCCTGAACAAAGTCCCAAAGTGAATCAAATAAACCCCCAACGAGTCCCGAAGTGAATCAAATAATTTGCAAACCCGGAACAAAGTCCCAAAGTGAATCAAATAAACCCCCAACGAGTCCCGAAGTGAATCAAATGATTCGCAAACCCTGAACAAAGTCCCAAAGTGAATCAAATAAACCCCCAACGAGTCCCGAAGTGAATCAAATAATTCGCAAACCCGGAACAAAGTCCCGAAGTGAATCAAATGATTTGCAAAACCCGAACAAAGTCCCAAAGTGAATCAAATAAACCCCCAACGAGTCCCGAAGTGAATCAAATGATTCGCAAACCCTGAACAAAGTCCCAAAGGGAATCAAATAATTTGCAAACACCGAACAAAGTCCCAAAGTGAATCAAATAATTTGCAAACCCGTAGCGAAGTCCCAGAGTGAACCAACGAAATCCCGAAATGAATCAAATGATTAGCAAACCCCGAACGAAGTCCCAAAGTGAATCAAATGATTTGCAAACCCCAAACAAAATCTCTAAGTGAATCAAATGATTCGCAAACCCCGAACAAAGTCCAGAAGTAAATTAAATGATTCGCGAACCCTGAACGAAGTTACGAACCGAATCTAAAGATCCGCAAACCCGCAACGAAGTCTTTATTTTTTTAAAGTTTCCCCATTTTTAAATGGTCATCATTGGCAGATAACAAAAATTCAACAGATTTGACTACCAATATCTGTGGAAAAAAAAAACATTATGATGCTGCCAACTAGTAATTTTTGAGGTGTAAATTGCCATTTTGTCTACAAAACAGTGGATTACTCAGTAAATATTCATCCAGGACATTTAATATTTTGACTTTCATTACTAAACATGTTTAAAATATTAGCTTAATCAAAAATTTGAGCCGGGGAAGTTTCTGAAATGTGGTTTTGACACAGAATGACCCTACTGCATATACATGAAGAAAAATACAGGAAAACACAAATCACAAGAAACAGATTAGATTTAATAGCAAAATTCAGTCAGATACATCCCAAGAAGTTTCATGTAAATTTTGAGCAAACAAACAAACAAAGTCATATATTGAAAAGCTGCAAAGTTCAGTCACATTGTGCCATTCTTCACTGAAAACTAGTCGTTTAATAACACTGAAAGACACTGAATCATTTACAATTCATGTGAGATGAAAAATCAGGACAAAAAGGCATTGAAATGTTTCACAGTGGCTAAACGGACACACACACACACACGAGTTTGGCAAATGGATATGAAGCTTCACGTGACGTTCGGACCGCTGACAGATCGTCACATTAATACGGAAAACGAAGAAAACGCAACACTATGTTTGATGATGTTTATCATTGACAGTTTAGTCAAAGGATGAGCAGGATTCCTGTTTGAACCGAGGAAACTGAGTGCAAAATATTTCAGTTGGTGAACATTGCAATGACATGATATCACATTTACATCAGCCACACGCTCTCTAGTTATCATATCAGGAAAAACACTAATGTACACAACAATCACACACACAGAGTAATAAAGGTAAAAGGTGATAGTTATTGAAACATGCATGCAGGCACAGCATATCTGTGTAACGGACACAGCTGTCTGTGAAGGCTTGAATAATGAATACTGGTGTAAGGATGTGTGTGTGGTGATCAGGATCAAACAGATGATTCTCACAGACATGCAAAACCAAAAATTACACAAGCTTATTTCCACCCAGGAATAAAAACAGTAATAATTGAGACTTTTTAATCTCACAATTTTTTCTTGTTATTCTGAGTTTTTTTTTATTTCACAAATCTCTTTTTTCATAATGTTGTGACAGTTTAATGTTGGTTATGGTTTCTTTTTTGCTTTTTTTAAATTTTATTTTAATGGGTTTTCTATATTTTGAACTGTGCAAATGCAAGAAAAAAGACAGAAATGTGAAAAATCTGAATAGTGAGAAAAAAAGTTAGATAAAACAAAAATGCGAGATGAAAAAGTTGTAAAAAAATCTGAATTGTGAGAAAAATCTAAAATAAGAAGTAATTAATTTGTGAGGAAAACAAATAAAAAGTGAGATAAAAAATCTCAATTGTGAGAAAAAAGTCAGAATTTCAAGATATTAACTCAAATGCAAAAAATGTGAGTAATTAATGTGAGAAAAGTGTTTTTTGTTAGTATTATATTATTAATATTTTGAATTAGTTTTTACTTTTGATATTTTTAGGTTTGTGTAAGTTCTAGTAATTTAGTTTTTTTTTTTAAATATTGCTTTTCTTTTTTCCTTGCAATTGATTTAATTTGAGAAATAAATTAATGTGAGAAAAAACTCAATTGTGAGAAAAAAGAAGCGCGAGATAAATCAGAATTAGAAAAAAAGTGGAAAAAATTCTGAATTGCGAGAAAAGTTCAAAATGAAAAAAATTAAATTGTGAGGAATAAAAAAAATAATGCAAGAAAGTTGTTTAATTTTTTTTGTATTTTAATGGTAGTATTATATTATTACTATTTTGAATTAGTTTTTAGAAACTAATTTACATGTGAGAAAAAGTGTGAGAGAAATCAGAATTGATAAAAAAAAAAATAGGAAAAAAATCTGAATTGCAAGAAAAAAAATTAAAAAAAAAAAAAAGTAAATTGTGAGGGAAAAAGTCAGAAGATATTAAGTAACAAATGGAAGGAAAAAATGTCAAATGTGAGAAAAAAAATGTCACAATTTACCTTTTTATTTTTACAAGCTTGTTTCTAGCAAAGAATAAAACAAAAGAACTTTTTCCTCCCTCGCAAATCTAATTTTTATCTTTCGTGGCTGAAGCTTTCACAAAACAATTCTCACATTTTTTCTCACCATTCAGATTTTTTATCTCACTCTTTTCTTGCTATTTATATCTTGAAATTCTAAAAAAAAAATAAAAAAAATAAAAAAATGTGGGATTAAAAAGTAGCAGTTACCCCTTTTTTTATTTCATGGTGAAAATGAGCTTCCATAAAAGCGCTTCTCTCTAGTGAGTAGATTATAACATCACTGGAGAAACAAACGCACTAAAACTAACACCACACAAAAAAACACCCTGCGTTTCAAGTACAACATCATCAAACTCTGAAAGTGCTAAAAACCATGTGCTTTCGGTGAGATTCAGGCTGATGAACCTGCATTCATCTCGAACATGATTCCTTTAAAGCAGCTTAACCTGGTAACATTCAACTCATGAACAGATGGAATCATTCTGGACAAAATACTGGCCTTAACTACATAAAGTCAACATGAAATGCCACTCACAAACTATTTTACCTCTAGAATCTAATGTACATCAGCGTTCAGACGTTTGGTGTCAGTAAGATTATTATTTTTAAACCAATTAACACTTTTATGCATTAAAATGACCAGAAGTGACAGTAAGAAGATTTCTATTTCAAATAAATGCTGTTCTTTTGAAATTTCTATTCATCTGTGAATCCTGAAAAAAATCAATGTATCACGATCTGCACAAAAAACTACTGCTACTGGTTTTCAACATTGATAATAATCAGAAATCTTCTTGAGCAGCAAATCAGTATATTAGAAAGATTTCTGAAGGATCATGTGACACTCAAGACTGGAGTAACGATGCTGAAAATTCAAATAATAAAGACGAAATACTACAGGAAAAAAAGTCGTAATATTTAGAGAATAAAGTTCAAATACTATGAGAATAAAGTCAAAATATTAAAAAAAAAAAAATTGCAATATTAAGATAATAAAGTCGAAATACTAACAGATTAAAGTCAAAATATTTTGAGAATAAAGTCAATATATTACGAGAATAAAGTTGTAATATTTAGACTATAAAGTCATAATACTATGAGAATAAAGTCGAAATACTACGAAAATAAAGTCGAAATATTTTGAGAATACAGTCGTGATATTAAGAGAATAAAGTCGAAATGATTTGAGAATTAAGTCTTAATATTTAGAGAATAAAGTCTAAATATTTTGAGAATAAAGTTTTAATATTTAGAGAATAAAGTCTAAATATTTTGAGAATAAAGTCGAAATGTTTTGAGAATAAAGTTGTAATATTTAGAGAATATTTAGAGTAGAAATGTTTCGAATTTATAGAATAAAGTTCAAATATTACGAGAAAAAAGTTACAATATTTCAAGAATAAATTTGAAATATATATATATATATATATATATATATATATATACACACACACACACACACACACACACACATATATACACTCACACATATACACACACAAGAATAAAATAAAAATTAAATTTTGGAAATTGAGATTTTGGAATATCTCTCTATGCTCTCAACTGGGGCTTTCAAAATAGATAGAACTTTAATCTCGTAATTGCTACAAATTAATTCTCCTAATTTTGACTTTTTTCTCAAAACATTTTGACTATTTTTTGTAGTATTTCGACTTTATTCTTGTAATATTTTGACTTTTTTCTCATAATATTTAGACTTTCTTACAGTATTTCGACTTTATTCGGCTAATATTTTGTCTTTTTTCTCATAGTATTTAGACTTTTTTTCTCATAGTATTTTACCTTTATTTATCGTAATCTTACTTATTTTTTAATGTGGCACTAAAACTAAAAATATTAAATTATATTTATATACACCACAATTTTTAACTGTATTTTGATCAAATAAATGCAGCCTTGATGAGCAGATGAGGCTTTAAAAAAAACTTTATATTTACATCTTTATGATTGAATATCACTAAAAGAAAATATTTAAAACATGCACCAGCAAAATGCACAATGAGAATGCATTTTAAGATGGTAAAAAGAGTAAATTCTGATTTCATGTTGACTTTAAAATACGTGATCATTTGTAGACACATTATGATATGAATAATATAATCTGAAGTGGGCTGCATACAGTAAAATACAGCTGTGACATCAAATCCAGCACTGTTACGAGTCACGCATGCGACTGAAAACACCAGGACGCACAGCGCTGCTTGGGATCTAACCTGGTTAACCAGTCTCTGTAGTTCAACAGGTAAAGTGAGCTCGCTAACTAAACACCGGACACACAGTATTGCCTTTTCAAAGGGTCTCGCAGCGCTGCAAACCTCTGAAATGTTCGGACCGAACCTGAGCCAATCTCACCCTTCATCATCACAGTCATCTGATGTTCCCTCCGTTAACAGGAGAGACACATGTGCAAAAGTTCCCGTCTAAAAGCCTTTCAGAAACGGCATTATTTCTCCATGCCGTTGATGCTCTGGTTATTTCCAGAGTCCCTCCGTTTCCTGGTGGAAGAGGACGTTGTGCTGTCCATCTCAAACTCCCCTACAGCATAAACACATTACAACATGAGAGAAAACACCGGCACGTATGTTTGAGTTCATGCACAGAAACAATGCACAATGCATGCATGCTAACAAAGACCTATAGGCTAAAATATTGTAGTTTGAATACTGTGCATAGCATGTAAACTATATATGCATTGACTACCAGGTTTATTATCATTTACTAAAACTAAAAAAAAAAATTAAAAAAAACATTTAAAATATGCATTAACTAAAAAAAAAACACATCAAGAAATTATTAAAAATTACTATAACTTAAATTAAAATGATTATGGAAAACACAAAAATAAAAACTAATTCAAAATATTTAAAAAAAGATATCTAATAAAGATAAAAAAAAATTAAACTACAAAAACATTAATTGAAATATAAATAAGCAATATCTGATTAAAAAAAAGACAAAACTAAAACATTCAAATTAAAATGAAAAATAGACCCTACAAGATTAAAACCAAATTGAAAATATTGAAAAGCAATATCTAATAAAAACAACCAACAACCCCAAAAAAACTAGGAAAACCTTCAAATTAAATGAAAAAATAAAATAAAATAAAATAAAATACAATAAAAACTCATTCAAAATATAAAAGATAACTGATGTAAATGACAAAAATTACTAAAACCTGCAAATGCAAAATAAAAAAAATAAAAAAGCTTTAAAATTAAATTGACAACACAAAAATAACACTAATTAAAAATATAAAAAGATACCTAATGAAAATGGCAAAAATACTAAAACATTCAAAATAAAAAAATTAAAAACTAATTGTACATAAATATATAAAATATATTAAAGCAATATCTAACAACTAAGCAACCCAACTAAATTATGAAAACTTTCAAATTGAATGGAAAAAAGTTATTCAAAAAAATAAAAAGATAACTAATGAAAATGACAAAAAAAGACTAAAACCTGCAAACGCAAATGAAAAACGGAAAACAGAAAAATGAAAACTGATTGAAAAGCAATTTTAATTAAATGGAAAAAAGAAAATATAGCTAATGAAAAATATAAAAACTAAAACTAATTGAAAATATGAAAAGCAATATCTACTAAAAACAAAACAGCCCAACAACATTATGGAAACTTTCAAATTAAATGGAAAAAAAGAAAATACAAAAACTAATTAAAAATATAAAAAGATACCCAATGACAAAAGGACAAAAAAAAAAAAAAAAAAAGAAAAAAAGAAAAACTAAAACCTGCAAATGACAATGAAAAATGGAAAATAGAAAAATGAAAACTAATTGAAAATTTAAAAAAAACAATATCTACACAATAAATGCAATACAAACTCATTCAAATAAAAAGATACCTAATGAAAATGACAAAAGACTAAAGCTTTAAAAAAAAAAAAAAAAATTTAACTAATACATTTGCCAAAAAATTTGCCAACTGTGCAATATGCAAGACTCTAGTATTAAAAAAAGATTGGTTTGACAGCTAGTCAGCCATGTGTCTAGTTCACCACAAGAGGTCACAACACTACAGCCTAGATTCAGTGTTTTAGTAATCCATCATTACCTGAACAAACCATTAATAACGGTTAATAATGAGTGTGAATGTGGTTTCTTTGTTTACCTCTGCATTCAGACAGACCGTCGCCCGGCTCCGTGTAAATACTGTCCTCGCACTCCGAGAAGCTCTACAGCGTCAAAATATCACATCAATTGCATTGCAAAACCCTCAAGATAAACTTAAATACAGTGCTACCATAGGTTTTATATTTATATTAAAGTGTTTGAGGTCACAACTGATAATTGCAGAACAGAAGCACAAAAAAGCAGCCTAACAAAAGTTCCAAGTCTTCGGAGGTCGTACAGGTGTTATGTAAAAAAAAAAAAAAAAAAAATGGTAAAAAAAAAAAAGATTTTTTTAGGGAAAAACACATTCAAATAATTGTATTTTGTATTGAATATAGGATTGTTTTTATATGAATTATTTCTTTTAATTTAATCAAAGTTTGTTACATTTTTAACCATTTTAATTGAGCAGTTTTATGATTTAGTCAATGATTCAGGTGCAGGCATTACATTTTTATTGGATAGTTTGCATATTAATATTGTTTATTTTTTTATTTTATCCATTTTGATATACAATGTTGTTTCTCTGAGCAACACAGCTGTGATTCGTTATTCGAGTGAGTCGATGATTCAGTGACTCATTCATAAAGGCAGTCGCTTGCATTGTTTCTAAATGAATCAACAGTTTGAAATCAGTTGAATGATTCAATGACTCGCTCATTATGACAGTGACTCAACGCCACCTACTGGAGTTCTTTTATTTTTATGTTTCATTTTTAAAAATCAAAACCTCAATGAATAATCAACAATTTTTTTGTTTATTTGTTTCTAAAGCTACTTCTTAGTAGTTTCTATTCAGTGCTTTTCTTATTTGACACAATAATGACTTTAATCGTTTGGAGGGGTCATTTCTCAGTCAAACTTTATGTGCGTTTGATTTAGGATTAATTACGTAAATTAATCAGCATATTTTGTAATTAATTAGATTAGACATTTTAATTACTTGACAGCCCAAATTTGGATAAATCCATGAAAATGATTTTCTTTCCAAGTATTTCCATCTAGTCTTACAGAACTTAATTCAAGATGGAATGAGTTTATATTTAAATAAGAGAAAAATACTTGTTTTCTCTTTGATTTAAGTTCTTCTGAGCCCACTGGCAAATACTTGTTCTTGTTTTAGGCAAAAACTCAATTTTAATTGCATTTTTCTCACTTTGACGCGCAAGTAAATGCATCTATATTTAACCCTCTGGGCCTCTTCTGTCATTTTTGACCGAAAAATTTTATGTTTTGAATTTTTAAAAATCGTAGCTTCATCAGAATGAGATGACACTTGGTGACTTTTGTTGCATTAGCTATATGAGTACACAAAAAAATCAGTGACATGATTCGGATATGTTAAAGGGTCAAAAAAAAATTAGTCACACTTGGCTCCTTCGCGGTCAGAAATGACCGACATAGGAAATGAATGGGAAATACGAAAAAATGTGATAATTCAGATAATCTTTTGGTAATACAAGCTACAAATCAGCCACTGTGATGAAAAGAAGTGTTCAGCAAGCAAGGACTGACACTCTAAAATAACAAAAGTACAGAACTGACACACGCACGCACGCACACACACACAATAAATAAGCAGAAAAATGCAAAACCTGATATTTATCCAATCAAAAAATATCTAAACCTTGCCAAAAGTAATCTTTTAGAATGTCTGAATATATTTCTAAATGCAAAGCCTATTAAAATGAAGAAACAGTAAAAAAACAAAAAAAACAATAGGAATCCCAAAGCCCCTGTATATATGAATATAGGGAGATACAGGAGGTTACATGACATTACACAAGTTTTTATTTTTTATGCCACTAGATGGTGCAATTTTCACTTAAAAAATGGATTTTAAATGCTTTTACTCTATTTTAAATGTGAAATGTTGTATTTATTGAAAAATAATAAATAAATAATTAAATTAAAAAATATAATATAAAATATTATTCTAGTGGGAAAAAAAATTGCTCATTAAAACTGTATAAATATTGCATAGATTCATAAAAAATGCTCAAAATTCTAAATAATAATCACAAAATATTATTGAACAAAAATGTATTTAATTGATTTTCCTGAAGAAAAAAAAAAGTTACTTTTTAAGGCTTCGGTCACTTTTGACCGCGAGGGAGCCAAGTGTGACCCCTAAATGAGGAGGCCCAGAGGGTTTAAGAATGTTTCATTATTTTTTGTTGTTTTGTCTTTGATGGAGGGGAAGATGATCAAGTCATATGACACATTTATGGTATTTTTTCTCATTATTCAAAGCTTGACAGCTCTTGATCACAATCAGTGTTGGGTAAGTAACTTTCAAAAAATAATTAATTAATAATTACTAAATACATAATCAGTTTTTAAATTACTTTACTAATTACTCTGTCTGAAAAGTAATTTATTTACTCAATAAGTAACTTAAATCTTAAAATCCCTACAAACCTTAAATCATAGAAATTAGAAATTAAACTCTTTATTCTTTCAATTTGAAACCAACATAGAATAGTTTAGCCTAAACAACTGTAATATTTAAACATTTTTATTTAAAATCCACCTTTGGTTAAAAAACAGAATTACTCTTAAAAAAAAAAGTTTAAGAAAAGTTAAACATTACATTTCAGTTTGGCAAGATCTTTAGGTAAAGCCCAACTAGTAAAATCCATACAAGTTTATGCAAAAATAACACGTTAACTCAATGCAAGTAAGAATAAGTTACAAAAATCATCTAAATAAAAAGTAAATTAATCTTGTTTATTATTTTTTTGTTGTTGTTGTTGTTGTCATTGTCTATTTATTTGTATCTAGATGACTGCATATGTAACCCTGAAGCACAAAACCAGTCTTAAGTCGCTGGGGTATATTTGTAGCAATAGCCAAAAATACATTGTATGGGTCAAAATTATAGATTTTTCTTTTATGTCAAAAATCATTAGGAAATTAAGTAAAGATCATGTTCCATGAAGATTTTTTGTAAAATTCCTACTGTAAATATATCAAAATGTAATTTTTGATTAGCAATATGCATTGTTAAGAACTTAATTTGGACAACTTTAAAGGTGATTTTCTCAGTATTTTGATTTTTTTGCATCCTCAGATTCCAGATTTTCAAATAGATGTATCTCGACCAAATATTGTCCTATCCTAACAAACCATACATCAATAGAAAGCTTATTTATTGAGCTTTCATGTGTTGTATACATCTCAGTTTTGTAAAATTTTACCTTATGACTGGTTTTGTGGTCCAGGGTCACTTATAATGAGCTCAGATACAGGAAGACTGTACCTTGCTTTAGTTTGGCATGGATTACATAATCAGAGAATACTAATTTTTTTATTTGAATTAGTTCATTTAAAAGTAGACACTTCAAGGTTTCTATAGAAATATGTGACCTTGGACCACAAAACCAGTCGTAAGGTTAAATTTTACAAAACTGAGATGTATACAACATAAGAAAGCTCAATAAATAAGCTTTCTATTGATATATGGTTTGTTAGGATAGGACAATATTTGGCTGAGATACATCTATTTGAAAATCTAGAATCTGAGGGTGCAAAAAAAATCAAAATACTGAGAAAATCACCTTTAAAGTTGTCCAAATTAAGTTCTTAATGCATATTACTAATCAAAAATTACATTTTGATATATTTATAGTAGGAATTTTACAAAAAATCTTCATGGAACATGATTTTTACTTAATTATTCCTAATGATTTTTGGCATAAAAGATCAATAATTTTGACCCATACTATGTATTTTTGGCTATTGCTACAAATATACTCCAGCGACTTAAGACTGGTTTTGTGCTCCAGGGTCACATATGTCTCATGCCTCTCTGTCAAGTATTTGCTGATGTGTAGAAAGTTGCTCACGAAGAGTGAAATGGCAGAAAGCGCACCCTGTTGGTTTGGGTTTATTTTACAAAAGCACAATGTTTCGTTGTTATTGTCAGTGTACACAAACAAAAGTAGGCATTTTTTTTAGATTCAATTGATTTTAGTCTTATGTGTGTCAGAGTATTTATGGTTTCTCTGTGAATCAGAAAAACTGAAAAGTAAATGCACCGGCGCACAGAAGGTTAAAGACGCTGCATTCAATTTAGTCTTTAAATCTAGATTTCATATTCAATATTGATTTTAGAACTGTTGAAATTTACAGTAATGCAAGTACTTTATTAATAACTGTGATTATATGACCTAAAAATGAACAGTAATCCCTTTTACTTTTGCAGTGGATAAGTCATTTGTGACCCTGGACCACAAAACCAGTCATAAGGTTAAATTTTACAAAACTGAGATGTATACATCATATGAAAGCTCAATAAATAAGCTTTCTATTGATGTATGGTTTGTTAGGATAGGACAATATTTGGCTGAGATACATCTATTTGAAAATCTGGAATCTGAGGATGCAAAAAAATCAAAATCCTGAGAAAATCACCTTTAAAGTTGTCCAAATTAGGTTCTTAACAATGCATATTACTAATCAAAAATTACATTTTGATATGTTTACAGTAGGAATTTTTCAAAAAATCTTCATGGAACATGATCTTAATTTCCTAATGATTTTTGGCATAAAAGAAAAATCTAAAATTTTGACCCATACAATGTATTTTTGGCTATTGCTACAAATATACCCCAGCGACTTAAGACTGGTTTTGTGCTCCAGGGTCACATTTAATTACAGTAACACCGATCACAATATGCTTTAACTGAATGTGCTTTTGTTTTGCACTGAAGATAGACAGTCACAGACAGTGATTGTGAGGAAATGGTGACGCACCTTCTCTCGGGGCCCGTAGTTCTCTGCGTACCACACCATCCCGTACAGACACAGGAACGTAATGAAAGCCTGCAGACGCCAGACACAAACACATCATCAATTCAACACTAAAACACTGTTTAGAGACAATCTCCTCCCACAGATGCCAAGAAAAGCTCTTCACTGCTGAATGAGTGGAAATCAAACAATCACGAAAACTGCAGGAACTCACCAAACACAAGAGCCACAAAATCACATAGAGAACCTGTGTCTTGGAAAACAAGTCTTGTCCGAATTTAATGCAGGCCAACGCCTCCAGGAAAGCAATCGCCCTGCAGGAGAGAAAACAAGAGTTTGACACCATATTGAAAGAAAAAAAAGTATAAATTTTTTTTGCAATATAAAATGCAATGAAATTTCAGCAGACGACTTTATCACAAAACCAGTGTTACGTAGCATGGGTATCTTTGTAGAATTGGTCAAAAATACATTGTATGGGTCAAAATTATTGATTTTTCTTTTATGCCAAAAATCATTAAGTAAAGATCGTGTTCAATTAAGATATTTAGTAAATTTCCTACTGTAAGTATATCAAAACGTAACTTTTGATTAGTAATATGCATCACTAAGAACTTCATTTGGACAACTTTAAATGTGATTTTCTCAGTATTTGGATTTTTTGCACTCTCTGATTCCAGATTTTCAAATAGTTGTATCTAAAATATTGTCCTATTCCAACAAATACATCAATGGAAAGCTTATTTATTTATTTAACTTATTTATTTAGCTTTTGGATGATGTATAAATTAAAAAAAAAAAAAAAAAAAAAAAAAAAACTTTTAGAGTCACAGAGTGCATCTGCATTAAAAATAATAAATTAAAAAAAGATGCTGACAAATTACCTTTTTAAAAATATTACAATTACATTACATAATCATTTAGGGCTAGATAGGCCTGTAAAATAATAAAATCCTATAAAATAAAAAATAATAATCATGATTTTATTGTGATTATTATGAAACAAAAATATTCTCAAAATAAAAAAATATATTGAAACAATACTGTAAAATAAAAAAGTAATAAAAATAATTAAATTTTACTGTAAAATTGCAAAAAAAGTAATAATTTTTGTAAAGAAAAATTCATTTTCATACTCTAAACTATCAAGCTTTTATTTTGACCAGTATTTGTCGATATTGTTTAATGGTCAAATATGTATAATATTTTAATAAGCTTTTTATTTTGACTGCTTTAATGTTAAAAATAAGTATAAATATACACAGTACACATAGCATTTACATATAGAAGCCAAATGTATTTATTTAATTAAATCACAGGCTGTGTTTGACAATTGCATTAAGCAATATCGATTTTATTTTTATATAACGTCGCCTTGGAATTACAAGTTTCTATATGCATTCTGAGCACTTCTGAGCTTCAAAGTAGATAGAACCCTTTTTGTTTTAAAAATAAAGGCTCCAAATGTACACAGCTTACAAAAAAAACAAGTTAATAAGTTATAAGTTCACAGAATAAGAATATATGAAAACTAAACTGAGACAAAAATGTCAGATAGAACCTTATAATTCCAAGGCATCGATATAGTGCAGTTCTACTTTCTATTGGAACACGACGCCGAAGAATCTTAAATAACGATGTTAGATAAAATCCAACCTAGATGTTTAGCACATGACTCAAAGTGAACTAAATGTAGGTCATTGTAAGATAAGGCAAATAACAATAGCGCAGTGAAGGCCACTGATGCGCTGCAGTGGAACACTAGTGTTCATGCGGGTTTGTGGTTAAACGTTTGACCAGCATCTGCACCAGCGCAATGCCCAACCTCACACACATGCATGAACATTAGCGTGTGACAAACGGCATGCTCCACATTACAACAGAACTGCTTTAGACTTTAGACTCACCCGAACACCCAGCACTGAGTCCCGACCCGCTTGCACTGTGTGTCCGTCAGATACGCGTAATACTGCCTGAACAGAGGAACACATCACATCAGTCATTAACCTTTAAATCATCCAACTGAGATAATACACTCTGCACACAAAATTTTATAAAAAAAAAAAAAAATCATCCTGTAACATGATCTGACGCCACACAATTCAAAAGTGCATGTTTTTACACACCAAAAAAAACAACATTTTAGACCAGGTATTTCTAAATGAGACTGTACATCATTTTAATAATTTAACAAAACATTTGCATTTGTACATTTGCACATCATTTAATGGTCACATGACGCAAGTAAACAAATATATTTCATGTTTTGGAATACATTTATTTTGACCGTTTTAATTTTAAAAATGTATATAAAACACATAATTCCTGCACACTGTGTGTATATATATATATATACACACACACACATACATACATTAATACATACCAATTCATCAATATTTCTTACTTCATATATATATATATATATAGTTAGTTTATATTGTACTTTCATCCCATGCAGCGATAAATTATTCTGGTTACATTTTAATTTGACTTTTTATATTAATATATAAATAATATTAAGAATCAATGCAGGATTTTTCAAACTTAGGATTTTTGAGCTAATAAAAAGCTAAAAAAATAATGATACAGTTAAACATTAAAATCCATTTTAAAATGGATAAAAAAAAAATATATATATATATATATATATATTTAGTTTTTATTGTACTTTCATCCCATGCAGTGATAAATTATCCTGGTTACATTTTAATTTGACTTTTTATATTAATATTACTTATTTTAATTTGATCAATTTTTGTTACTTTTCTTTTATACATTTAATTTTATCCAGTTTTATTGAGTTTTTTAATGTAGTTTAATTGTACATTATGATTTAATTGGTTTGATTTTATATTAATATTTATTATTTATTTATTATTATTTTTAGCCATTTTGTGTGTTACATTTTCAATCAATTTCAATTTTATATTTTGAAGATTTAATTAATGATTCAGGTGTGTAGCCATTACATTTTCAGTTGATTGATTTTATATTGATATTCATTTTAATTGTAAAATTTTTTTTATCAATTTTAATTTGACCTTTTTATGATTTAATTAATGATTCAGGTGTGTGGGAATTGCATTTTATTGGTTTGATTTTATGTTGATAATTATTTAATATTATACATTGTTACTTTTTATACATTTTAATTTGACATTTTTATGATATAATTAAATTATTCAGGTGTGTGGGCATTACATTTTCATTCAATTGATTTTATATTGATATTATTTTTTTCTATCAATTTTAATACATTTATCACCAATTTTTTATACTTTTTTAAATACATTTTTATGATTTAATTAATGATTTAGGTGTGTGGGCATTACATTTTTATTGGATTGTTTTTACATTCATATTTCTTTAAATTTAAGCCATTTTTGTGTCACATTTTTAATCAATTTCAATTTTATATTTTGAGGATTTAATTAATGCTTCAGGTGTGTGGACATTATATTTGTATTTGTTTTATATTAAAATTATTCAGATTACATATATGACTGTTTTTACATTAATATTATTTATTTTAATTTTAGCTATTTTTGTGCCATTTCTAATCAATTTTAATTTTACATTATGATTTAAATTTTGGTTTTATATTAATTTAAAAATGTCTATAAATTAAGTTACTTTTTCAATCAATTTTAATTTTAAATTTTTTATTATTCAATGATTTATGTGTGTGGGCACCATGTTTTAATTTGCTCGTTTTTACATTAAAATTAATTATTTTAATTTTATCCATTTTTTTTTGACATTTTTTTTATCCATTTTAATATGGATTTTAATATGTTTAACTGTATCATTATTTTTTAGCTTTATATTAGCTCAAAAATCCTAAGTTTGAAAAAACCTGCATTGATTCTTTTTGACATTTTTAGCAATTACAGTGGATAAAAATCAAGTCCTAGTCAAAATTTTTCGTTGTTTTCTTCTAAAATACATCAGATTATGGAAATAAAATGAGCTGCAAATTGCAAACGTTTGTTCGTCACTTACCGTACTGTAGGAGCAGTGATGATCCCGATGAAGAGAATCCGGCACCAGCTGAGAGCGTGGCATGCTGGGAACACGAAGATGTGCTTCAGGAAGAACGTGTTCAGCTCCGTCAGCTTGAATCAGAGAGAAAAAAAAAGTATGCTATCAGCCAAAACAATGACAAAAAAGCTAGTCCATTAGTAGATTCATTTGTCTTTTACTGCAACTGAACAAATAATGATAAATCTAGCATTCAACAAGGATAAAGTAATGCACGAAGGATGGATGCAAAGTGATTTTTAGTTACACACACACAAAAAAAAACACATTTTGCACATCACACATGTATTAAATGCAGCAGTCAATCAGATGTTTAACCTGAGCAACTTAAAATGAAGCAAATTATCTAAAAACCTCCCAAAATAGCAAGCAGAGTGGAAAAATTACTATTTTCAAAGCCACATTTGTGTGAAATCACACAATCGCCTCAAAATTCATTGCAATTGGTTGAGATTGTGCTTCAGAGATTTGCAGCACATAAATACATATTAATATTCTTATTAATTAATAATAAATATTTTAAATAAATAAAGTGAATTTATTAATATTTCTCACTATAAAACTTGGTGACAGACCAAAAATAAATAAATAAATAAATAAATAAATAAATAAATAAAAGACAACGTGACAAATATTGATGAATTGGTATTTAAATATATTTATTAATATTTCTCACTATCTAGTTTGGAAAATTAATAAAAAAAAAAAAAAAAAAAAAAAAAAAATATATATATATATATATATATATATATATATTATTAATCATAAATACTTCAAATAAATAAATAAAGACAATGTGACAAATATTGATGAATTGGTATTTAATTAAATATATTTATCAATATTTCTCACTATCTAGTTTGGAGAAAGACTTTAAAAATATATATGTTATTAATAAATCATAAATACTTTAAATAAATGAATAAAGACAACTTGACAAATATTGATGAATTGGTATTTAATTAAATATATTTATCTAATTTGGAGAAAGACCCCCCCCCCAAATAAAAAAATAAAAACGAATACTAATATTATTATTAGTTAATAACAAATAAAAATAAATAAATAACGACATGAAAAATATTGATGAACTGGCATTTAATTAACTATATTTATCAATATTTCTCACTATTTAATTTAAAAAAAAATTTTGAGGAGTCTTAATAAATAAATAATATTATTAATTAATAATAAATATTTTAAATAAATAAAAAGGCAACGTGACAAATATTGATGAATTTAAATAAATATTTAAGTAAATATATGTATCAATATTTCTCACTTTTTAATTTGGAGAAAGACTCCCCCAAATAAATAAATAAATCTTAATTATAAATATTTTAAATAAATAAAGACAATTTAACACATATTGATGAATTGTTACTTAATTAAATATATTAATATTTCTCACTGTAAATTTTGAAGAAAGACTCTCAAAAATTAATAAATATTAATATTATTATTAATTAATATTAAATACTTTAAATAAATAAATAAATAAAAAGACAATGTGACAAATATTGATGAATTGTTATTTTATTAAATATATTTATTCAATATTTCTCACTATATAATTTGGAGAAAAACTCCCAAAAAAAAAAAACACAAAAAGATGAAGTACAAGTTAAGTTGAAATATTGATAAACTGGTATTTAGTTCACTATATATTTGAGACTGACCAAAAATAAATAAATAAGTAAATCAAAAGACAATGTGAAAAATATTAAATATAAATATATTAATCAATATTTCTCACTATATAATTTGGAGAAAGACTCAAAAAAAGAAAAGAAAAAAAGATGAAGTACAAGTTGAGAAGTACTGTTAAACTAGTATTTAGCTTTTTATTAATATTTCTCACTATATAACTCTAAAAAATAAAATAAAAATACATAAATTGTTTCGTTTTTATAACCTGAGCTACTTAAGATAAGCCAATTGATCTAAAAACTTCTGAAAATAGCAAGCATAGTGGAAATATTACTACTTTTTCAAAGCAACATTTGTGTGAAATCTCATTACAATTGGTTGAGATTGTGCTTTAGAGATTCGCAGCACACTTAAATCAGTATTGAGATTGTCAGCTGATTTGCTGAGAGTGTGTGAAGTGGCTCTCCTCCTCCTCCAATTCTCATCTCAAAGACATTTAATTAGTGTTTAAAGGGCCCTCAGTAGGGAGCGAAGAGCCAAGCCTCCTCTCACACAAAAGACAATGAAGAACGGCCTTTCATCGCCGTGGAAACGGTTTAGGGGGCGGAGCTTCAGTCTGATTGGCCATTCTCTCATGTGAACTCATGTGACCCACACTTGTCAACTACTTAAAGAAATACTTACTCTTTATGCTGAGAATAAAAAACAAAGATAAAAACACTGACTGATGAAGACTGAAACAGTTAACTTAAGTAGTTTTAACTATTTTATTAATATATTGTCATTTCATTCATTTGGTTAATTAAAATTAATGATTGGATTAATAAAATGTACATATGGCATTTAATTAACGGTAACACTTATCGATATTTCTCATTATATCATTTAGAGAAAGACTCCAAAAATTAAAGATGAAGTAAGAAATATTGATTAACTCTGACCTTATCCTCCATTTTAAATAAATTTATTAATATTCCTCACTATATAATTTAAAGACAGACTCCAAAAAATAAAGATGAAGTAAGAAATATTGATAATTTTTTTTTTCATTAAATATATTTCTCACTATTTAATTTAAAGACTCAAAAATAAAAAAAATAAAAACAAAGTGAGAAATATTGATGAATTGTAAGTTAATTTAATTTAACTTAAATATATTAATTAGCATTTTTCACTACATAATTTGGAGACCGACTCAAAATAATAAAATAAATAATATTGATGAATTGGTATGTAATTAAATATATTTATTAATATTTCTCACTATGTAATTTGGAGACGGACTCAAAAAGATAAAAAAATAAAAAATATGAAGAAATATTGATGATCTGGTATTTAATTAAATACATTTATCAATATTCT
>NC_133369.1:2211548-2275337 GCF_049309525.1 Garra rufa | reverse complement strand
TTTTACTTTGCAAACTACTAATTTTTTCATCAAAAGCAGTGTAGTACTAATATTTAATCCTCATATTAATAATTATCAAAAAAATAATCTGTAGTATTTTTTTTTTCATCTGCTGGCAGAAAATCGAACCGTTTGCCGCGAGCTGCAGCGCTGCCATCGCTTCCCTTCAGAGCTCTATCGATACACTAAACAACATCGGCAATCTGGAAACATCTGAGGTAATAATTGTGAAATAAAGTAGAAAATATTTTATTGTTTTGAGCCATTTAGTCATGGTGATTAAATTGCCTGGCTTACTGGGGCTCCCTTTGTTAAGCTGACCAATCCAGGCTTGTTGCCTTCTGTCTTTGTTATTTAAATGTTACAAAGTATTTGTTTTTAAATGCAACACAATGGAAGTTCCGTATGAGGGGCGGAGCTTCCCTCAGGCTCATTAGAATATTAATGGTGTGTCCTGCTGTAGGAGGTGTCAGAGGTCATCAACCAGCAGAAGAGTCTCATGAAGAGCATTCTGGATGACACTAAACTCAACCGTCTGCGGCTGGAGGGTGGCACCTTTTTGGCCCGCATCAGGAAAGAGGAGATGTGCGAAAACGAGAACTACAGGTACTGCCTTCATCAGAGGACTGATAGATGCTTATATTGAGTACAAAAGCTTTTTAAAGGGATATTGGCCTGTCTGGATCAATTAAATGTGCCCTAAGTGGGAAATACATGAACACACACCATTAAAACACTCATGTCAGTCACTGTCAGGTTAAGTGCATGTCATCTATCTGCTTTATTTCAAGCTAAATGACACTAAAACACTGCATAAAAAAGCTGTTTTCGTGTCAAAATATCCAAACACCATAAAAACAATATATATTTAATCAAAAAGTGAATTTTATTGCCCCATTGGCATGTTGTTTTTTTAATCCGTATATAAAAACAGTTCATTTAAGATATATTTTCTTGAAAAACAAGTCTTATTGCTGTTGACATTTATTTTGATTATCCCATTGATATATTGTTTTTTTAGTTTTAAGTAAACATTTTAGATAATAAAGTTTTATTTTACACAATTGTTTTATTTTTAAGGCTGTTTACAATATTTAGATTTTTTTTTATAATATTTTGTTAAAAATAAATAGAATTTAATTTTAATTTTTTTTTATCTTATTATAAATTTTGTTTTGTTTTTTAGTTTAATTTTATTTGTAATTTGATTTTAAGGATTTTACATGATTTCATGGGAAGAAAATAATACAAAATTAAAATGTGCATTAATTTAAATAGGATAGGTACAGTATATGAATATAGAAAAAAAGAGATGCTCCATTATGCAACCTTGAAAAAGTTTTACCTTTTGCTGCATGCATAAAAAATGGATGTATTTGTAGCAATAACCAAAACATTGTATGGGTCAACATTTTTGCTTTTTTTTTCAATAACAAGAATCATTAGGGATTTTTAGATCATGTTCCATGAAGATATTTTGTAAATTTCCTGCCATAAATATTTCAAAACATAATTTTTGATTAGTAATATGCATTGGTAAAAACTTCATTTGCACAACTTTAAAGGTGATTTTCTCAATATTTTTTTTTTGTTTGTTTTTTGCACCCTCAAATTTTCAAATACTTTGAAAATGTATCCTAACAAAACATAAATCAATGCAAAGCTTAAATATTCAGCTTGCAGCTTACAGTATTTATTCAGATACATAAATCTCAATTTCAGAAAATTGACCTTTATGACTGGTTTTGTGGTCCTGGGTCACAAATAATGTTTAAAAACACTGATGTATTAGATTTGCCCCCTGTGTTTGATCAAAGCTGTAGTCTAAGCTGATGTTGTGTCTCATATAGGGACGCTGTGGATCTGGTCAGTGCACTATATAACCAAGTGGATGAAGAGGTTCATAAACTCGTCATTCTGTCTAATAAATCACTGCAGCAGCTGGAGACGCTCCTGGAGCTGCGCCTCTTACAGGAGAGACATCAAGAGGTTAGAGGTTTATTTTCTCAATAGAAATACAGGATTTCCCCAAGGAGTACTTGAATTTGACTTTTTGAAATGCCTTTAAAATAGCAACATTCCTGAAGAGGTACTTGATTTAAAAAAAAAAAAACAATAATAAATGTATGTATTACGATATATACTGATAAATGTATCATTAACTTCAATGGGATGAGTTTCTATTGAACCGGTCTAAATATGAATGTATTATTAGAGAGACTGTGCTGATAATGTCTCTGTCCGCAGGTTAAGAGGTGGTTTTATGTGGAGAGTGAGAAGCATTTGGCTCCTCTGGACTCCTACAGTCTCTCTCTGAGCTCCATTCAGGACATGAGACAGAGTCTGGCCCAGTTCATGGAAGAGTCCAGTGTAAGTGCTTCATGTGCCCAATGCTTTGAGATTTCACAGAGAGATATAAGCGAGACGGGATTTTACTGTCCCAGGATGCTCTTGGTGAATTTAAATGAGTTCAACGGGTGTCCATCACATATTAGCATCAACATCAACCAGGAAAATTAAACAGAAAATAATGTATTCCTTAAATTGGAATTGCACATTTTATTTATTTATTTTATTTTTATTACTTATTTTTAATTTTTTTAAATATTTTGTATTGTATATTAGTAATATATTTTTCATTTATTACCATAATAATACAAAATTTTATTTTACAGTATAATAGTGTTGCTATATAGTAGTAATATTATTTATTTATTTTTTTCAATCAGTATAGTATTATTACAGGTATGTATTAGTAATTTTTTTATTGATTATTATTATTATTTAAATATTAAATACACAATGTTTTTGGTAGATTATGTAATATATTTCTTGATTATTATTATCATTATTAAATACAAATTTTTGCATTTAACGGAATAGTATTGTTGTATACATATTATATTCCTCCATTGATAATTATTAAATACTAAATTGAAATTGTACATTTTATTTTATTTAGTTTTTATAATTTATTTTATATTGTATATTAGTAATATATTTATCATTTATTATTATTAATATTATTAATATTATTAAATACAGACTTTTTATTTTACAGTCAGTATAGTATTATTACAGGTATGTATTAATAATTTTTTATTGATGATTATTATTATTATTTTATTATTAAATACACAATGTTTTCGGTTGATTATGTAATATATTTCTTGATTATTATTATTATTATTATTATTATTATTATTAAATACAAATTTTTGCATTTAACGGAATAGTATTGTTGTATACATATTATATTTCTCCATTCATTATTAATAAAATACTAAATTGAAATTGTACATTTTATTTTATTTAGTTTTTATAATTTATTTTATATTGTATATTAGTAATATATTTATCATTTATTATTATTAATATTATTAATATTATTAAATACAGACTTTTTATTTTACAGTCAGTATAGTATTATTACAGGTATGTATTAATAATTTTTTATCGATTATTATTATTATTATTATTTAAATATTAAATACACAATGTTTGTGGTAGATTATGTAATATATTTCTTGATTATTATTATTATTATTATTAAATACTAATTTTTGTATTTAACAGGATAGTATTGTTGTATACATATTATATTTCTCCATTGATAATTATTAAATACTAAATTGAAATTGTACATTTTATTTTATTTAGTTTTTATAATTTATTTTATATTGTATATTAGTAATATATTTATCATTTATTATTATTAATATTATTAAATACAGACTTTTTATTTTACAGTCAGTATAGTATTATTACAGGTATGTATTAGTAATTCTTCATTGATTATTATTATTATTATTTTATTATTAAATACACAATATTTTATTTGGTAGAATATATAATATATTTCTTGATTATTATTATTGTTATTAATAAATACTCATTTTGTATGTTACGGTATAGTATTGTATACGTAATATATTTCTCCATTGATTATTATTATTAAATACTAAATTGTTTACAGTGTAGTATTAATTTTACAGTATGTCATTATTGCAAATGTAAAATATTTCTTCATGGATTATTATTATTAATATTGTTCTTAAATACAATTTGTTCATTTTACAGTATTATTGTACATGTAATATATTTCATTTAGTATTATTATTAAATACTTATTTTTTACATTATAGTATTGTATATGTGTGTGTGTGTGTGTGTATATATATATATATATGTATATGTATATGTGTATATGTGTATATATATATATATATATATATATATATATATATAATTTTTTTCCCCACCTTTGATAATGATGATTATTATTAATTAAATTGGAATTGCACATTTTATTTTATTTTTTTTATTTAGCTTATTTTTAATTTTTTAATTTTTACTCTTAATTGATTTTTCAGTTCTCTTTAATATTGTTATTATTATTATTATTATATGTAAGTTTTATGTAACTAAGTTTTTTTTTAAAAAATTTAAATGATGTGGAAACATTGAAGCGAATCATATGAAAGGGTCTTAAATTGTTTTGGATTAAAAGGTCAACTAAATGACTAACTAGTTCAGCTCCTGTAGGAACAGCAGAAGAAAGCCGCAGCGTTACTGAGAGAGTCTAAAGCCGGTCCAGCCCTTCTGGAGGTCAAAGAGCACATCAGCTCCGTCCTGCAGCGCAGCGAAACACGCAAGAACGAGCTGGACGTCCTGCTCAACCTCTATGAGTTCTACGAATCGGTAAAAACTGTTTATGGATTGAATTATTCAAGTTAGCTGCATCATGTCAACTGTTATCATGCTATTTAGTGGTTGGCTGACCACCAACTGATACAATTAAATGTATTTTTATTTTACTGAAATGACTGTGTCTTGTGCAGGCGAACCAGTGGATGGTCCACTGTCAGGAGTATTTCCATCAGCTGAGGCTGGACGGTAACGCGGTCAGTCTGACGCCGGCCGTGCTGCAGGTCCTGCAGGATTATCACAGCGAGGCCACAAAGTTCTCTCTGGAAAACTTCAGTTCGCTCAATCAGATGGTGCTGAAGCTCAACAGCGCGCAGGAGCTGCAGCAGTGGAACGGCGTCTGGCAGCGGTGCCAGCAAACCAAACAGCAGCTGGAGGAAACGCTGGCTGAAGCCACTGCTGCTAGTACTGCTGCCCCGCTGACTGACGGAGACGCCGCTTCTGGTAAAATATCAGTACAGTCAGAAACAACCATTCAAACATAAATAATCACATTTATCTATATGTGACCCTGGACCACAAAACCAGTCATAAGGTTAAATTTGACAAAACTGAGATATATACATCATATGAAAGCTCAATAAATAAGCTTTCTATTGATGTATGGTTTGTTAGGATAGGACAATATTTGACTGAGATACATCTATTTGAAATCAGGAATCTGAGGATGCAAAAAAATCAAAATACTGAGAAAATCACCTTTAAAGTTGTCCAAATTAGGTTCTTAGCAATGCATATTACTAATCAAAAATTACATTTTGATATGTTTACAGTAGGAATTTTACAAAAAATCTTCATGGAACATGAACTTTACTTAATTTCTTAATGATTTTTGGCATAAAAGAAAAATCAAAAATGTTCACCCATGCAATGTATTTTTGGCTATTGCTACAAATATACCCCAGCGACTTAAGACTGGTTTTGTGCTCCAGGGTCACATATTTTAATGTTGTTCTGTTAAAAAAAGAAAATAATTAACATAATTGTTGTTATTATTATTGCTATTAATACTAAATATCCCATTTTTTATTTTACAGTATTAGTATTAATATGTATTAGTGATATACTTTTGCATTTATTTTTATTATAATTAAATACTAAAAAAAATATTTACAATATAGTATTGTATATGTAACATATTTCTTTATTGATCATTATTATTTTTTTTCTTAACAGTTTTTTAGTGTTATTGAATATGTGAGATATATTTGTCCATTGATCATTATTATTATTAAATACAATTTTCAAATATGTAACATATTTTACTTAATTGATTATTATTATTATTATTATTATTATTATTATTATTAAATACTAAAAAATATTTTACAGTATAGTATTATTGGATATGCAACATTTTACTTAATTGATCATTATTTTCATTATTAGTAAATACTACTTTTTTATTTTATAGTATAGTATTATTGGATATGCAACATTTCTCCATTGATTATTATTATTATTATTATTAAATGCTCAATTTTTTATTTTACAATATAGTATTGTATATGTACATATTTCTTCATTGGTCATTATTATTATTATTATTATTATTAAATACTCATTTTTTATTTTACAGTTTTTTTAGTGTTATTGAATATCTGATATATATTTGTCCATTGATCATTATTATTATTAAATAAAAATTTTATTACAGTATAGTATTATTGAATATGTAACATATTTTACTTAATTGATTATTATTATTATTATTATTATTATTATTATTAAATACTAACAATTTTTATTTTACAGTATAGTATTATTGGATGTAACATTTTACTTAATTGATCATTATTTTTATTATTATTAAATAAAAAAAAATTATTTTATAATATAGTATCATTGGATATGCAACATTTCTCCATTGATTATTATTATTATTATTATTATTATTATTAAATGCTCAATTTTTTTACATTATAGTAATACGTTTAGTGTAGCATTATTGGATATGTAATATATTTCCCGATTAATAATTATAATTAAATACATTTTTTTATTTTACAGTATTAGTATTAATATGTATTAGTAATATACTTTTGCATTTATTTTTACTATTATTAAATACTCCATTTTTTATTTTACAATATAGTATTGTATATGTAACATATTTCTTCATTGGTCATTATTATTATTATTATTAAATACTCATTTTTTTAATTTTACAGTTTTTTAGTGTTATTGACTATGTGATATATATTTGTCCATTGATCATTATTATTATTAAATACAATTTTTATTACAGTATAGTATTATTGAATATGTAACATATTTAACTTAATTGATCATTATTATTATTATTATTATTAAATACTAAAAATAATTTTTACAGTATAGTATTATTGGATATGCAACATTTTACTTAATTGATCATTATTTTCATTATTATTAAATACTATTTTTTTATTTTATAGTATAGTATCATTGGATATGCAACATTTCTCCATTGATTATTATTATTATTAAATGCTAAATTATTTTACATTATAGTAATAAGTTTAGTGTAGTGTTATTGGATATGTTTATTATTATTATTAAATACAAAAAATTTTTCAGTATATGTAATATACAATAATACTATTTTAGTTTAGTATTATTGAATATATAATATATTTTTAGTATTTTTATTTATTTTATAGCATAGTTTTATTTTATATGTAACCTATTTCTTCATTGATTATTACCATTAAATACTTATTTTACTGTAAGTATTATTATATATGTAATATATTTCTTTACTGATTATTATTATTATTATTATTATAAAAACAATGTTTTAGTTTAAAGTATATTATTATATAGTAGTAATATGTTTCTTCTTTGATTATTATTATTATTATTGTTATATCTATTAAATAATTTGTCTTCCACCGTATAATATTTTTACAGTATAGTATTAATTAATGGCAAGCATCAGCTATAATAGTAATAATTCTAATTCCTGTCCATTCTGTCTACTGTGTAATATTCTATATTTTATTACATTCTTGTATTATCTTAAAATTTTGTTATATTCCATTTTCTTGGCTTTTCTGTCTGTACTTTCCTGCGATGAAAGCTTCTGTCACCAAGACAGATTTATTATGTGTGCATAAATACTCTTGATTGTGTCCATCTGTGTTCACACTGTGTTTCATTTTTGATAATTTGCTGAAAGAGTAATTGAATAATCAAAATATGATTAAATATATTTATCAAATACTTAATTTTACTTATTTTACACTATAGTACTATTACTGTATGAATAATATTCTTGTTATCATTATTAAATCTTCAGTTGTATTTTACAATTATAGAGTATTACTAATTTGATTTGTTTAATTTTTCAGAGCAAAAAAAAGTCTTCATTTTTGTTTTGATTTTTACAATTTTTTAACATTTTTAAATAATTTCTATCATTTGCTGAATGAGTAAATATATAATTTATTTGTTTATTTTTTATTATTTTTATAGTTTGCTGTATGAACAATTATAATTTAATAATACTAAATACAATTTTTAAGTATATTTTTATCAAACACTTCATTTTTCTAATTTTATAGTATAAAGAAAATATTTTTGTTATTATTATTACATTTTCAGTTGTATATTACAGTATAGTTTTACTATATATGAAATATTTAATTCTAATATTTTTTTATAATTTGCCAAATAAATAATTGTAACTTAATACTGAGTAATTATATAACACTTAATACTAATAATAATAAAAAATTAAGACAGATTTGTGTAATTTAATGAATTAATTAATTCACTTTTAAAAGATGATGATGATGATGATGAAAATAAAATGAGACACAAATGTGATTAATAATGGTAAATAGAGATAATGAAACATAAATAATAATAATCATTTGTATTTTTTAGTTCAGATTTATTATGTGTGCATAAATACTCATGATTGTGTCCATCTGTGTTCACAGAGACTGTATCAAACCCTGTGGAGACCCAGAACGGAGTGGACTCGTCTGATGTTCCCGCTCTGAGCTCTTCTTCACCGTCGTGTTTTGAGTATGAAGATGAGAAGCCCCATTCAGCAGGTCCGTTCTCCAGAGGCCAGTTCCCGTTCCCCTTTCCCCCGGACAGCGGCCAGCTCTCTCTGTCTGCGTTCGACGACACCGACAGCGACTGCACCGTCGACTCGTCCGCCTCGTGTCACTCCGAACCCCTGCATTCACCCGCGACGCGCCACCGCAAGCAGCCGCTCAAGAAGATCATGAAGAAGACCCTGAGCTACGAGCTGCCCACGCGCGACAAAGCTCATCCGGACAGCGCTCATCACGGCTACACCGGCGTCTACATCAGAGGACTGGAGGTCACCAATAACGTCTGCGTGGAGAAGAAGCTCCAGCGGCCGGACGTCAAGAGCCCTGCGCTGGGTCGCAGCCGCAGCATGTCGTCTCCATCACGCGTTCAGTGCAGACACAGCGACGGAGACGTCAAGAGACACAGCGGGTGAGTGACGCGCAAAACACCCAGCACTCAGACTTAAATATGAGTCATTATTGTAAATTATAAAAATAAACAAACACAATAATTGTTTTATTTGTATTTTTACTTATTTAATTATAATTATTATTATTATTATTATTTGCATTTTTTCTGTGGTTTTATAAAATGTGTTATTATGTAAGGAATAATTGACGACGGGCCGTAGAATTCTACGAAAATAATGCACACCCGAGGTGGTGATGCGGTCACGACGCGAAGCGGAGTGGCCGTTACACCTCGGGTGTGCATTATTTTCGTAGAATTCTACGGACCGAAGTCAATTATTCCGCTTATACTACAGTTACCACACCTCAAGACATCGATCAAATGATATATTTCAAGACATTCGTCCCGTTTTTATCCTTAAAACGCTATTGTGAGTAGGATTAATTTCTTACGCAGCTCATTCAACCGCTTCGTTGCTAGTTCCAAAACGTCATTTTAGAACTAGTAACGACGCTTGGTCTGTTAATAGCAAAATAATGCCGTTAATAATGAAGTTTAGACCGACCGAAAGACAAGCAGACAGACGGAAAGAGTGAGGGAGAGAAACTAAGTGTATGACTTTACCTCTCTCACGTCTGTCTCTCTCAAAGGTGACTGGCAGCATCGTCTCTACTAACAGTTAAACTTTAAGTTCACTTTCTTCAAGACCACGCCGTTGTTACCTCGCGTGTGAGAGCTGTCATGTCGTTTTTAATTTGTTAATCGTCAGAGCAGCGCTAACAACATTAGCGCGAATGCTAACGCCAGTGCAAACTGTAACGGTATGTGTATGTGCGTCTGTGAGGTGAGTGAGAGAGGGCGAGAGAAAGAGAGTTTGTGCTTTCCGTACATAATAAAACGTAATATATTGTGGAAAAAAACATGGAAATAATCTGTCGTTTTTATCCTGATGTTTACTGTATTTATTAGTTTGGCCAGTGTCATTGTGGGTTTTGGTTATTTTGCTGTTTTGGGCTGTAAGGACCTTTGAAATAACTGAAATCGTATGGCGAAGTGATATAGACATGCACTACGGTCTAAAGCTGCCTGGAACTACGTTCGCCGTGCGTATCCCTGAATATAATGCACACCTCTAGAACGTTCGTCAGCCAATCAGATTCAAGCATTCAACGGCCCTGTAGTATAATAAGCAATAAGGTACGAGAGGCCGTGCTGTATCATGAATAAATCAGGGGTTGCCCTTCAGCCGTGATTTATTCATGATACAGCACGGCCTCAAGTACCTTATTGCTTTTATAAAACGGTTACCACACAATAAAAATATTAAAATCAAAAAATATATATTAATTTATATATATTAAGTTCATAAAGTAAAATCGTTAACTGCCTTCCGCTGTAAAAAGTAGTCCCTAACTGCTGCAGCTGTGTTTACGTTGCTAAGGGTGGTTGCTAAGGGGGTTCAATGATACACAAAACCGTTGAGTGAAGCGGTCATAGCAGTGCCGTATCATGAATACCACACAGCTGCTGACCAATCAGAATTGAGCAATGGAACTAACCGTTTTATAATTGTTATTAATAAATACCATTTTATTATTTTCTAGTGTCGTATTAATACTATGCTATAGTATATTTCTTGATTTGTCTAATTTTTATAATTAAATAGTTATTTTATTAAATAAAAGGCAGGCATAAATATTAGTAATAATAGCAAGTAAAAAATTATTAATGCATGAGAAATAATACACAGTGATAGTTGAACATGAATAACTGTATTAAAAAAAAATAAAAGAATAATTCTATTTGTATTAAATACTTGCTTTTTTATTTTACAGTATAGTGTTATTCGTGTAAAATGTATTTATTTTTTATATTTTATAACTTAATGAATTGATAAAATAATCATTAATATTATCATCATTAAATGTTCCGTTTTATTTTACAGTATAGTATTATTACTTTAGTAATATTACTAACAATTACTGTTTTGATTTGTTTCATTTTTTATAATTTGCTGAAAGAGTAATTACAGTTGAATAATCAAAATATTGTTAAATATATTTATCAAATACTTGATTTTTCTTATTTTACAATATAGTACTATTACTGTATAAATAATATTCTTGTGGTTTTATAAAATGTGTTATTATTGTTATTAATAAATACCATTTTATTATTTTCTAGTGTCGTATTAATACTATGCTATAGTATATTTCTTGATTTGTCTAATTTTTATAATTAAATAGTTATTTTATTAAATAAAAGGCAGGTGTAAATATTAGTAATAATAGCAAGTAAAAAATTATTAATGCATGAGAAATAATACACAGTGATAGTTGAACATGAATAACTGTATTCAAAAAAAATAAAAGAATAATTCTATTTTTATTAAATACTTGCTTTTTTATTTTACAGTATAGTATTATTCGTGTAAAATGTATTTATTTTTTATATTTTATAACTTAATAAATTGATAAAATAATCATTAATATTATCATCATTAAATGTTCCGTTTTATTTTACAGTATAGTATTATTACTTTAGTAATATTACTAACAATTACAATTTTATAAATTGCTGAAAGAGTAATTACAGTTGAATAATCAAAATATTATTAAATATATTTATCAGATACTTGATTTTTCTTATTTTACACTATAGTACTATTACTGTATAAATAATATTCTTGTTATCATTATTAAATCTTCAGTTGTATTTTACAATTATAGAGTATTACTAATTTGATTTGTTTAATTTTTCAGAACAAAAAAAATTTGTTCATTTTTGTTTTGATTTTTATAATTTTTTAACATTTTTAAATAATTTTTATCATTTGCTGAATGAGTAAATCTAATTTAATAATAAAAATATTTTTATCATTTTTGTAGTTTGCTGTATGAACAATTGTAATTTAATAATAAGAAATACAATTTTTAAGAATAGTTTTATCAAACACTTCATTTTTCTCATTTTATAGTATAAAGAAAGTATTTCTGTTATTATTATTACATTTTCAGTTGTATATTACAGTATAGTTTTACTATATATGAAATATTTAATTCTTATATTTTTTTAATAATTTGCCAAATAAATAATTGTAACTTAATACTGAGTAATTATATAATACTTAATACTAATAATAATAAAAAATTAAGACAGTTTTGTGTAATTTAATGAATGAATTAATTCACTTTTAAAAGATGATGATGATGATGAAAATAAAATGAGCCACAAATATGATTAATAATGGTAAATAGAGATAATTAAACATAAATAATAATAATCATTTGTATTTTTTAGTTCTTCTGTAAAAAAAAATATTAATAATAATTAACAATGTTTTTTTAAATACATTTTCTTTTTTATTTTACAGTATAGTATTACTACAGTTATTATTGATTTAATTTTAATAATTTATTAAATTATAAAACTGTGAATATGGCCTGAGACAACAGAAATAGAGAGATTTTTAAATTGTATTTGATCCTCTATATCCTCATGCTAAAATTGACTGCAAATCCACTGATAAAAAGTCTCATTAGTCAACTCATAACAACTTGGCACGACTACACAGCTCCCTGATTCTCCATCAGTGCTGCTTTATTCACTTTATTCATGCATATTCTGCTGTGGTGCTTTTCAGTAAAATCCAGCACATCATGGATGAGATGATCTCCACTGAGAGAGAGTATGTGAGATCCCTCAGCTACATCATCCAGCACTACTTCCCTGAGATGGAGCGGCTCGACCTTCCTCAGGACCTCAGAGGCAAGCGCAGCATCATTTTTGGGAATCTGGAGAAGCTGTGTGACTTTCACAGCCAGTATTTCCTCACCGATCTGGAGAGCTGCGCTCATTCACCGCTGTCCATCAGCAGCTGCTTCCTTAAACACGTGAGTCCACAGGAGTAAACAAGTCACTTCTGCTCACCAAGGCTGCATTTATTTGATCTAAAAAAACTTTAAAAAACATGTAATATTATTACAATTTAAAATAACAGATTGCTATTTGAATATAGAGTAAAATGTAATTTATTTCTGTGATCAAAGCTGAATTTTCAGCATCGTTACTCCAGTCGTCAGTGTCACATGATCCTTCAGAAGTCATTGTGATATGCTGATTTGCTGCTCAAGAAACATTTCTGATTATTGGCAATGTTGAAAATATTCATATTTTTTAATAGAAAGTTTGACGAAAGAATTTAGTGTTTATTTGAAAAATAAATATTTTATAACAACATTCCGTAAAATCTTAATTCTTAATCTTAAATCTCTTAAATCTCTTAAATCTTAATCTTAATCTTAAAAGTATTAATTTCTTAAAAAAAAAAAAAAAAAACTTTTAAATGATGTGTATAATATATAATTAAAATGAAAAAATATTTGTTAATATTATTTTAAAATATAATTTATTTTAGTAAAACATTTAATGTAAATAAAATAATTATTATTATTTCATAGTGTAGTATTCTTAGTGTAGAAATATTTTTCTTTATTGATAAGTTTAATTTTAGAACTGAATAAAAATATTATTATTATTATTAAATGTTCAGTTGCATTTTACAGTGTTATAGTGTTATTACTTAGCTATTATGACATTATTTAAAAATATTATTTTAAAATTGAATTTATTTCAATAAAAACAATGAATGTTAAGTAATTATTTAATAATTAAGTAAAATAAAGAAAAACTATTTAAATATTATATAATTCTACTATTCAGTCAGTATTATTATTATTATTATTATTATTATTATACTATAGATTTGCTTTCGTTAGTTTGAATACGTTTAATTCTAATACTTTTTTATTTGAATAGAAACATTTAATATAAAAAATTATTATAATTAAGTAAAATAAATAATTACTATTTAAATAGTATTTTATTATTATATTATTTATAGAGTAGTTTGAAAATATTTAATTCAAATAATTAATTGTATTTATTTTTGTATTTATTTAATAAATGCAAATGTAAATAAAGTAATTATTGAATAATTAAAATAAAAAAAAATGTTTTAGAGTAGTTTGAAAATATTTAATTCAAATAATGAATTGTATTTATTTTTGTATTTAGTAATTATTGAATAATTAAAATAAAAAATAAATGTAATTCTTATTTATTTTTATAAAGGTTATTTAATGTAAACAATATAATTAATAATTAAAATAAATAATTATTTAATAATTAAATAAAATAATTATTTCAGTATTAATGTATCATATAATTTAAAAAGTAAATATTAATTTGTTTTTAAATAATTTAATTCAAATAGTTTTCATGTTTATTTGAATAAATACCAATTAATGTAAATACAATAAGTAATAATCAAATAATTCAATGCAATACAAGTATTTTGAAATACTATTTATTTGAATAAAGAACATTTCATGTAAATGAAATAATGTATAATTAAGTAAAGTTTATGAGCATTTAATAATTAAGAAAAATATATAATTTCAAATGCCTAAATACAAGTATTTTAAAATATAACTAATTATTTATTTGAATAAAGTACATTTAATGTGTGGTCATAGTTACTCTCAATAAGTACTGTAAAAATCTTATGAGATTTTGTCTATAGTGCTAACCTCTATATAAGATATAAATGTGTTTTTTCCATGCTTAGGAGGAACAATTCGGGATGTACGCCCTGTACAGCAAAAACAAGCCCCGTTCAGACGCCCTGCTAACGAGCCACGGAAACAGTTTTTTCAAGGTAAACAATGCGGATTCTTCTCCATGACGTTATTGACATGAGCTGACGGACGTTTCTGAACATTGCCTGTGCTCTTCAGAACAAGCAGGTGGAGCTGGGTGATAAAATGGACCTGGCGTCGTACCTGCTGAAGCCCATCCAGAGGATGAGTAAATACGCTCTTCTCCTCAAGGATCTGATCAAGGAGTGCAGTCAGTCTCAGGAGCAGGAGCTCACTGACCTCAGAACAGCTGAGGAGTTGGTCAAGTTCCAGCTGCGACATGGAAATGACCTGCTGGCCATGGACGCCATCCGCGGGTGTGATGTAAGTGGAGTTTAAATAAAATAATTAATTATTTAACCCCTTCAGACCCAGCATCAATTGTAATGGACATCACATGGTTTCTGGTTTCTAGAGTAATACCCTGATCAACCACTAGTAATAGAGATATGACCCCTAACTTAATCTGATTCTGATGATGAGATTCAGACAACACAACTAGACAGATATCATTTTAATTACTTAAATGATTATTCATTTTGTTTAAACAAATAATTCTATTTATTTAACAAATTAACATTTAAATTAAATTATTATTTAATAATTAAATAAAAACTTTTTTAATTTAAAAATGTTGTTTTAAAATGTACTTATTTATATGAATATATTTTATTCAAATACATAATTATATATTTGAGTAAGTAATATTCAATGTGAATAAATTAAATAAACATTTACTAATTAAATAACAAATCAATTTTATTCAAATAATTGTATTTAATTTATTTGATTGGATAAATAACTATGTAAATAAAATATTATTTTATTAATGTAATTGATATCAATATAAAATATTAATGTTATCTATTGTTTTTATTTGAGTAACTTTTATTCAAATAAATAATCGTGTTTTTGTTTGTTTGTTTAAATCAAATTTAATATAAATAATAAGTACTTTTATTTAAAGTTATTATTTAAAAATTTAATTTGAATAAATAACATTAATAAATATTTTAATAAATAAATATTTCTAATGAATACATGTGTATTTATTTTTAAGATCAAAATAAAATAACTATTTAGTAATTAAAGCAAACATATTTATTTATACTTTATTTAATTTAACATTTTATGCATTTAAATAAATACAATTTAAAGTGAATAAAATTATTATTTAACAATTAAAATAAATTATTTTTTATTTAAGTTTCATTCAAATATTTATTTATTTATTTTAGCATTAAATCATTTCTTTTTCACTGTTCCTATTTTTCTTAATGATGATTCTTACTGTAATGCAATCATATTTATTGTATTCAATAAAAAATACTAATTTGAATAACCTTATATTAACAGTTTGATGTTATGTTGACAGGATTTGATAGAGACTGATATACTATGTTGTATCTCTCAGGTGAACCTGAAGGAGCAGGGTCAGCTTCGCTGTCAGGACGAGTTTATCGTTTGGTGCGGACGCAAAAAATACCTGCGTCACGTTTTCTTATTCGAGGATCTCATCCTCTTCAGCAAGACCAAGAAGATTGAAGGAGGATACGACATCTACATCTACAAACAGTCCTTCAAGGTAGAGAATATGTGTGTGTGATATCAGACCGCAGTTTGTCACTGTGAGTTTTGTGTGGTTGAAGGAGGGTTTCATCTCTTCTCAGACGGCTGAGATCGGGATGACGGAGAACGTGGGAGACAGCGGCCTGCGCTTCGAGATCTGGTTTCGCCGGAGGAAGTCGCAGGACACCTTCATCCTGCAGGCCAGCTCTGGAGAGGTGAAGAACGTCTGGACCGCCGTCATCGGCAAGATCCTGTGGAGACAAGCCTTGAGAAACCGAGGTCAGACAGCAGCACTGAACACATTAAATAAAATAGATCATAAAAAACAATCAACTCATGAGAGTCATATTTATGAATCAGAAAGAATCGGCCCATAAGAGTCACTTGTTTGTGAATCAGAACAAATTGGTTTATAATAAACATTTGTTGTGAATCGGAAATGGTCAGCTACTAATAGAAATTTGTTTTTGTTTTTGAAAGAATTGGATCACAAGAGTCATGTGTTTGCAAATCTAAAGAATCAGGCCTAAAAGAGTAATTTGTTTGCAAATTAGAAAGAATCGGCATATAAGGCTCAAAGTTTACGAAACAGAAAGAATCAGCTCATGAGAGTCATTTGTTTGTGAATCATACAGAATCTGCTCATGAGAGTCATTTGTTTGTGAATCAGAAAGAATTGGATCATAAGAGTTGTATGTTTGCAAAACTGAAGAATCGGGCCAAAAGAGTCATTTGCTTGCAAATTAGAAACAATCGGCATATAAGACTCAAAGTTTCCGAATCAAAAAGAATCAGCTCATAAGAGTCATTTGTTTGTGAATCAGAAAGGATCAACTACTAATAGAAATTTGTTTTTGAATCAGAAAGAATCTGCTCATAAGAGTTGTTTTTTGAAAATAAAAAGAATTGGCTTATAAGGGCCGTTTTGTGCGAATCAGAAAGAATTGACTCATAAGAGTTGTTTGTTTGCAAACCGGAAAGAATCAGCTCATAAGAGTCATTTGTTTGTGAATCAGAAAGAGTTGGATCATAAGAGTTGTATGTTTGCAAAACTGAAGAATCGGGCCAAAAGAGTCATTTGTTTGCAACTCAGAAAGAATCGGCTTATACGACTCAAAAGTTTGCGAATCAGAAAGAATGGGCTCATAAGAGTTGTTTGTTTCCGAATCAAAAAGAATCAGCTTATTAGAGTCATTTGTTTGTGAATCAGAAAGGATCAACTACTAATAGAAATTTGTTTTGAATCAGAAAGAATTGGATCACAAGAGTCGTATGTTTGCAAATCTAAAGAATCAGGCCTAAAAGAGTAATTTGTTTGCAAATTAGATAGCGCGCATAAAAGACTCAAAGTTTACGAAACAGAAAGAATCAGCTCATAAGAGTCATTTGTTTGTGAATCATACAGAATCAGCTCATAAGAGTCATTTGTTTGTGAATCATACAGAATCTGCTCATGAGAGTCATTTGTTTGTGAATCAGAAAGAATCAACTACTAATAGAAATTTGTTTTTGAATCAGAAAGAATCTGCTCATAAGAGTTGTTTTTTGAAAATAAAAAGAATTGGCTTATAAGGGCCGTTTTGTGCGAAATCAGAAAGAATTGACTCATAAGAGTTGTTTGTTTATGAATCAGAAAGAATCAGCTTATTAGAGTCATTTGTTTGTGAATCAGAAAGGATCAACTACTAATAGAAATTTGTTTTTGAATCAGAAAGAATTGACTCATAAGAGTTGTTTGTTTATGAATCAGAAAGAATCAGCTTATTAGAGTCATTTGTTTGTGAATCAGAAAGGATCAACTACTAATAGAAATGTGTTTTTGAATCAGAAAGAATTGACTCATAAGAGTTGTTTGTTTGCAAAACTGAAGAATCGGGCCAAAAGAGTCATTTGTTTGCAAATTAGAAAGAATCGGCTCATAAGACTTGTTTGTTTCCGAATCAAAAAGAATCAGCTTATTAGAGTCATTTGTTTGTGAATCAGAAAGGATCAACTACTAATAGAAATTTGTTTTTGAATCAGAAAGAATTGACTCATAAGAGTTGTTTGTTTGCAAAACTGAAGAATCGGGCCAAAAGAGTCATTTGTTTGAAAATTAGAAAGAATCGGCTTATAAGACTCAAAGTTTGCGAATCAGAAAGAATGGGCTCATAAGAGTTGTTTGTTTCCGAATCAAAAAGAATCAGCTTATTAGAGTCATTTGTCTGTGAATCCTAAAAAAATGGCTCATAATAGACACAAAGAATTGGCTCAAGAGTAATTTTTTTGCAAATAAGAAAGAGTTGGCTCATAAGAGTCATTTATTTGCGACTCAGAAAGAATGGGCTCATAAGAATCATATGTTTGGAAATCTGAAGAATCAGGTGATAAGAGTCATATATTTGCGAATCAGAAAGAATCGGCTCATAAGAGTCATTTGTTTTGAAATGGAATGAATTGGCTCATTTGTTTGTAAAACAGAATCAGCTCACAAGAGTCTTTTTTTTTTTGCAAACGAGAAAGAATCAGCTCATAGGAGTAATTTGTGAATGTGTAAGATTTGGCTCATAAGAGTCATTTGTTTGCAAATCAGAAAGATTTGACTCATAAGAGTTGTTTGTTTATGAATCAGAAAGAATCGACTCATTAGAGTCATTTGTTTGTGAACCAAAAAAATGGTCTCATAAGAGTCTTATGTTTGCAAATCTGAAGAATCTGGCCAAAAGAGTCATTTGTTTGCAACTCAGAAAGAATCAGCTCATAAGACTCATATGTTTGTGAATCAGAAAGAATTGGATCATAAGAGTTGTATGTTTGCAAAACTGAAGAATCGGGCCAATCAGAAAGAATCTGCTCATAAGAGTTGTTTTTTGTAAATAAATAGAATTGGCTTATAAGGGCCGTTTTGTGCGAATCAGAAAGAATTGACTCATAAGAGTTGTTTGTTTGCAAACCAGAAAGAATCAGCTCATAAGAATAATTTTTTTGTGAATCAGAAAGAATTGGATCATAAGAGTTGTATGTTTGCAAAACTGAAGAATCGGGCCTAAAGAGTCATTTGTTTGCAAATTAGAAAGAATCGGCTTATAAGACTCAAAAGTTTGCGAATCAGAAAGAATTGACTCATAAGAGTTGTTTGTTTATGAATCAGAAAGAATCGACTCATAAGAGTTGTTTGTTTGCAAACCAGAAAGAATCAGCTCATAAGAGTCATTTGTTTGTGAATCAGAAAGAATCGACTCATAAGAGTTGTTTGTTTATGAATCAGAAAGAATCGACTCATAAGAGTTGTTTGTTTGCAAACCAGAAAGAATCAGCTCATAAGAGTCATTTGTTTGTGAATCAGAAAGAATTGGATCATAAGAGTTGTTTGTTTCCGAATCAAAAAGAATCAGCTTATTAGAGTCATTTGTTTGTGAATCTTAAAAATTTGGCTCATAATAGACACAAAGAATTGGCTCAAGAGTAATTTTTTTTTGCAAATAAGAAAGAGTTGGCTCATAAGAATCATATGTTTGTAAATCTGAAGAATCAGGTGATAAGAGTCATATGTTTGCAAACCAGAAAGAATCAGCTCATAAGAGTCATTTGTTTGTGAATCAGAAAGAATTGACTCATAAGAGTTGTTTGTTTATGAATCAGAAAGAATCGACTCATAAGAGTTGTTTGTTTGCAAACCAGAAAGAATCAGCTCATAAGAGTCATTTGTTTGTGAATCAGAAAGAATCGACTCATAAGAGTTGTTTGTTTGCAAACCAGAAAGAATCAGCTCATAAGAGTCATTTGTTTGTGAATCATACAGAATCTGCTCATGAGAGTCATTTGTTTGTGAATCAGAAAGAATTGGATCATAAGAGTTGTTTGTTTCCGAATCAAAAAGAATCAGCTTATTAGAGTCATTTGTTTGTGAATCTTAATTCATCTTAAATTGGCTCATAATAGACACAGAGAATTGGCTCAAGAGTAATTTTTTTGCAAATTAGAAAGAGTTGGCTCATAAGAGTCATATGTTTGCAAACCAGAAAGAATCTGCTCATAAGAGTCATTTGTTTGTGAATCATACAGAATCTGCTCATGAGAGTCATTTGTTTGTGAACCAAAAAAAATGGTCTCATAAGAGTCTTATGTTTGCAAATCTGAAGAATCTGGCCAAAAGAGTCATTTGTTTGCAAATTAGAAAGAATCGGCTGATAAGACTCAAAAGTTTGCGAATCAGAAAGAATTGACTCATAAGAGTTGTTTGTTTATGAATCAGAAAGAATCGACTCATAAGAGTTGTTTGTTTGCAAACCAGAAAGAATCAGCTCATAAGAGTCATTTGTTTGTGAATCAGAAAGAATCGACTCATAAGAGTTGTTTGTTTATGAATCAGAAAGAATCGACTCATAAGAGTTGTTTGTTTGCAAACCAGAAAGAATCAGCTCATAAGAGTCATTTGTTTGTGAATCAGAAAGAATTGGATCATAAGAGTTGTTTGTTTCCGAATCAAAAAGAATCAGCTCATGAGAGTCATTTGTTTGTGAACCAAAAAAAATGGTCTCATAAGAGTCTTATGTTTGCAAATCTGAAGAATCTGGCCAAAAGAGTCATTTGTTTGCAACTCAGAAAGAATCAGCTTATAAGACTCATATGTTTGTGAATCAGACTTTGCTGGTTCTGTTTTGTTGTGAAAACATGTTTTTGTTTTTGTTTTTCATTCTGCTTTATTCACCTGAAAGTACACAACAAAGTAATTTGTTGCACTACAGTGTGGCGGCGTCTCACCGCTGCAGGAAGCACTTCTGTCTGTAGTTCACAGCTAGTCAAGTTTAGTTACTAACCAGTCAAAACACAGACAGATGCATGAACAGAAATTCAACTGCAGAACTATCACTTCAGCTCTGCAGTCTCCCCGACAAATGCATTGTGGGCCTTTTTTGTCTCTGTGTTATTGTTATTATTATTATTATTATTATTATTATTAGGAGCTGAAAATAATTATCAGTAGATTTTCAAAACCTGCTGCTGTGCTTCGAAAGCCTGTTGTATTATTCAATCTAGGTTGTGCTGATGGTTTTGTGTGTTTGATGATCAGAGTTGCGGATGCAGGAGATGGTTTCGATGGGGATTGGAAACAAGCCGTTCATGGACATCAAACCCAGCGACTCTGCCATCAGCGATCGAGCCGTCGACTACATCATGAAAGGGTCAGGTAAGATGTCTGCATCAGCAAGACATTAACATCATCATCTTCATCATCCTCTTCTCCGGCAGTTTGGCAAACAAATGATGCACTTCCACTTTAAAGAAAAAAATATTTATAATACAGTTAACAAGATTAAAATGTATCAATTGTAAATAAAAACAAATGAAAAAATATAGTGCTTCCTTAAAAGCAATCATTTCTAATATAGAAAAATAATACTTATAATTATATATTTTTCTAATATTATAAAGTATTTAGTTATATATTAATTTAATTATATGTGACCCTGAACTCTTAAGTAGCACCGGTATATTTGTAGCAATAGCCAACAATACATTGCATGGGTCAAAATGATCGATTTTATGCCAAAAATCATTAGGATATTAAGTAAAGATCATGTTCACAACTTTTTAAAAAAAATTGACCCTCATGACTGGTTTTGTGGTCCAGAGTCATGTATAGTAATGTATAGATATTGAAAATTTATATTTTAATTATATTACAAAATAAAAAAAATACAAAAAACCAAAAATGTTGTATTAGTATATTATAGATTACAAATAAAATTCATAAGAAAAATCATTGTTCGTCCTTAAAAATATTAATATATCTTATTAAAAATATTAATATTTCTTTACATATTATATTAAATATATTTAGATTTCTTATGATATATTTATATATATAGAAAGAGAGTTTTTTTTTATGTCCAGTATGATTACAGATAAATATATTAAAACGATTGAGAATAATATTGTTGTATTATATATAATAAAACTCATAAGAGAAGTATTGTTCTGGTATAATATGAATATTAAAAAAAAAAAAAATCCAATAATTTATATTAATATATTAGTATATTATGGATAATAAGAAGAAATATTGAATATCATATAATAATGAACTAGTATTGAAAAATTAAGAAATAGAAAATATTTTATTTTTATTTTTTTTAAATACAAAAGTATATTATATTATTATATTATAGATTACAAATATTAATATATCTTATTAAAAATATTAATAGTTATATATATATATATATATATATATATGACGAAAAAGGTTTTAAGCATAAAAAATAAGTTTAATACTGCTTTAAATTGTTGTTTTTCAATAAAAAAAATTAAGTTTTCTGTTTAATGTGATTGCATTTTTGTTAGTTTTTCTGAGCAAAAAAAATAAATATCATACCTTTTTCCCTAATTTACAAAAGACATGCACTAAAATGTCATTCAGTGTAACAATCTTGTCAGGCATATTTACAACAAAAATCAATTTATGACGTATTAAAAGACAAATTACTTTCACCCCAAAGACTAGATTAGTTGTAATTATACATATTTTTTTATTTGCCACTATCCTAGGTTTTGCCTATTTGTAAGTTTTTACTCATTTAAAACACAATAAAATTGAATATGCTCCCTTATTCTTTTATATATTCAATGCACAAGTCAGAATAAGCATATTGTTTGAATTTTAACATAAATATAGTGTTACACTGAATGACAATGTAATATCATTTGAACCAGATTTTGACATTTTATTCTCCAAAAACTTATTTGAAGCCTAGAAAGTACACTTTACTTACATTTAATGTACTTTCTATGGACATAAAATCACTTTTGTACATTTCTTTTGACGTGGACATCTTAAGCCCATATTCCTACATTGACATTTCCTGTCCCGTATGAAGGCATATTGTTAGAATCAGAGAGCGAAGCACAGCTGTGTGATCTCAAGTACAGATTATTTGAACTGTTAGTGTGTTTTTTCACTTTACTGTGTCAAAGTCAAGTCAGGACTTGTGTTGTGTGTCTGAGTGACTCTTTCACACCTCTTTCACACATACTTTGTTTGGATTTGGCATCAGCATAGCTTATAGATGAAGGACTGCTAGTATTTGTGGTATCCGTTTCACAAACGTGTTTAAAGCACAGAGAGCTTGTGCTGCTTCTGCACCTCAGACGGTGTTTGTGTGAAACAGACGTTAGGCAGTAGAAGCTTTTGAACATCATGCATCAGATGTGTTTAATGTGTGGAGATTGACAAAGCGTAGTCTCAACACACACACACTCATCAAAACACAAAACACTCTTCATTTGTTATCTTCATTTGGTTCAACATCAAAGAACACATATAATGTGCATGAACATCAGATCATCTATTCATGTTGTTTAATGTGGAAACTGTCCTGCAATGAGACAGCTGCGAAATACAGAAACTGCATAGTATCAGAATGTTAATAGAAATACTATTTGAATATACTGACATTATTTATTTAGGGCAAAATCTACAGTTAAGTGGTCATTTGTTTAAAAAAAATCACCTTAAAAATAACACTTTATAATTTCATTAGTTAACATGAACTAAAAATGAACAATACTTCTACAGCATTTATTAATGTTAGTTATATATAATAAAACTCATAAGAGAAGTGTTGTTCTGCTTGGAAAAAATTATAGTTATTAGTAGATAATAGTTATAAATATTTATATAATATGGATATAAAAAATCAATAATTATGACTAAATAATAATATATTAGTATGTTATGGATAATGAGAAGAAATATTAGATAAATATTTTGAATAAATATATGGATAAATTAAAAAAATACATATTATTCTTTTTTAAAAAGAGTAATGTATCTTTTAAAAAAAATCAATAGTTATATAATAACTAATATGTTATATATAGAGAGTGAGAGGAAGTTATAAACATATATATATATATATATATATATATATATATATATATATATATATATATATATATATATAAATAAATAAACAAACGTCCTTAAATAAATAAATAAATAAATAATATATATATATATATATATATATATATATATATATATATATATATATATATATATTGTATAATTTATTTATTTATTTAAATTTAAATCTATTTATCAATAATTCTTTCCTAAGCCTAAAGTAAACTGTTTTAAATGTGTCATATATTTTATATGTATAAAATTGTTATAATTTAAACTATAAATATATATTTAATTTTATATTATAAATTATTATTTTTAAAGGAAAATATTTTTCTTATCAGTTTTAACCTATTTTATTCCAATTGGTTACATGAGCAACATTTCATATTTTTTAAGATTTTTGAGTTTAAGTTTTTTCTAGTACTTATATTTATTTTATTTCAGATTTATTTTAGTTTATGTATTTATTGATTTGCTTATAATTATATATATATATAGTATGGATATTAAAGAAAATCCAATAATTTATATTAGTATATTATGGATAATAAGAGGAAAAAATTGATAAATATATTAAATAACAAATAAGATTTTTTTTTTGATATATTATTATTTCTCAAAAATAATGATATATCTTTCCAAAAATTAATAGTTATATAATAACTTATATATTAAATGTATTTTAAGTTGAAGTTGTTTTTATAGTTTTTTTATGTTTATTTATTTGTTTATTTATTTTTATATTATGTTTATGTTTATTTTATGTCATTTAATTACATTTTTATTTATTGGTGTTACTAGCACCACTAAAGAAAGTGGTGCTTTCACTTTAAAGATATATTTATGTATTTATTATTTTATTTAATCAATTACCACTCAGTGTTTTTAGAGCACTGTTCCTAACTATGTACTAAACAAATCTGCATTGTTCTCAAAAAACTCATCAAACCGAGGCACTCTCACAATTTTCACAATCTCACAAACATTTTTTTTATTCACAAGATTTTCGAGTTTTTTGAGGACGTAAAAGAATCCTGTTACCAAAGGGCTCCGGTTTGTAGATTTCACACCCCAGCAGCATATTTTGCATACTTTTGGATTTATAAATCTAAAAAAATTGTGAATCTTTAACTAATTTAATAGAGTTAATGCTTTCATAGTTTTAGTATTAGTCAACAATAACAACACTGGTGCCTTTTACAATCAATCACATTGCTATTGTTCATGTGGAGCTTGATTCAGTCCTGCATCTTCATTCATGTGTATTCATATCGAGTATATATATATATATATATATTTCTGTCCGTCTTTGGTCTCTGCAGAGTCGCGGATGCGGGCGTCCATAGCGGTGTCCTCGTTCGACCACTCCACGCCGTTTAAGAGACCGCACTCCACCATCTCCAACAGCAGCTCGTCCTCGTCCAGCAGCCAGTCCTCGTCTTCTCTTCTGGGCTCTCTGAATCTGCACCTTTACCCGTCTCATCCATCCCACCCGCTGCCCGGCTGTCCGTCTCTGAGTCATTGGCCGTACGACTGCATCGAGGAAGACGAGCTGGAGCACGACTCCACCATCCAGACCTCCATGAGTGAGTCATGTGACACTGAAGACTGCAGGAATGATGCTGAAAATTCAGCTTTGATCACAAAAATAAATTACATTTGAACAGATAATTATATAGAGAACAGGTATTTTAAATTACAATAATATTTCACAATTTTTACAGTATTGAGGTAATAAATGCAGTGCTGGTGAGCTGAAGAGACTTTTCAGAAACATCAAAATATACATTCATTTTTAGAATATTTATTTATTTAATGCATCCTTGTTGAATAAATTTTTTTTTTTTTTTTTAAGATTATTGATAATAAATCAGCATATTAGAATGATTTCTGAAGAATCATGTGACACTGAAGACTGCAGTAATGATGCTGAAAATTCAGCTTTGATCACAAAAATAAATTACATTTGAACAGATAATTACATAGAAAACGGATGTTTTAAATTACAATAATATTTCACAATTTTTACAGTATTGAGGTAATAAATGCAGTGCTGGTGAGCTGAAGAGACTTTTCAGAAACATCAAAATATACATTAATTTTTAGAATATTTATTTATTTAACACATCCTTGTTGAATAAAAGTATTAATTTATTTTTTTTAAAGATTATTGATGATAAATCAGCATATTAGAATGATTTCTGAAGAATCATGTGACACTGAAGACTGGAGTAATGATGCTGAAAATTCAGCTTTGATCACAAAAATAAATTATATTTGAACAGATATTTATATAGAAAACAGATGTTTTAAATTACAATAATATTTCACAATTTTTACAGTATTGAGGTAATAAATGCAGTGCTGGTGAGCTGAAGAGACTTTTCAGAAACATCAAAATATACATTAATTTTTAGAATATTTATTTATTTAACACATCCTTGTTGAATAAAAGTATATATAATTTATTCCTGTGATGCAAAGCTGATTTTTTTTTTTTAAACCTGTAAACCTGTTTTTTAGGATTCTTTGATGAATAACAAGTTCAAAAGAACCGTATTTTAATTTATTTAAAAAAAAGAAAGAATAAAAATTTAAAAATTACTGATCCCAAACCTTTGAACAGTAGTCTATATTGTTAGAAAATATTTCTATTTAAAATAATTGCTGTTCTTTTTAAAGAATCACAGGTTCCAACTAAATATTAAGCAGAACAACATTGTTTTCAACATTGATAATAAATCAGTATATTACAATTAATTAGATAGAAATTAGATTTCTGAGGGATCATGTGCCACTAAAGACTGGAGTAATGATGCTGAAAATGTAGCTTTGTATCACAGGAATAAATTACATTTTAAGGTATATTCACATAGTAAACAGTTATTTTACATTGAAATAATATTTCACAATATTACAGTTTTTTCTGTATTTTTAATAAAATAAATGCAGTCTTGATGAGCAGAAGAAACGCAGTGTATATGACACTAAACGATGTATACAGTGTATATATATATATAATTATGTGTACATGTATACATAATTTTGTGCATGTGTGTATGTTTGGAAAATTTCACTGTGCGAAAAAGCTCTGTGGTTCTTCATATTTAGTTAGTGTAGTTCATCTTCAGTCTAAGTTCATCAAGATGTATCGGATGTGTCATCTGATAATAGGGTCTGTGGTGGGCAAGAGGTGTGTATGAACAGCAGCTGTTAAGACAGGAAGTGTGAAACAGGAAATGGGCCCCTCACTCTGCTGGTGTTTCTTTTGTTCACCGGAGCCCAGTGGAAACTCAGAGACGAGGGGCTGAACGTGTGCGGTTTCACTGGCCAGTCTAAAGACAAAGATAGTCTGTGTGACACTCAATCTATGTCAGATCATTCGGTTATTATTAGACAAGATTCTGTCCAGTTCCTCTTCCTGTTACGGACAAAAAATAAACAGTGTTTGTTTGTGGTCATACTATTATTACTTGTACCTGTAAGTGTACATGCTGTCATGTTTCATGAGCTCAGAAATCATTCTAATATGCTGATTTGCTGCTCAAGGATTATTTCTGTTTATTATCAATGTTGAAAACCATTGTCCTGCCAATATTTTTGTGTGAAATGTGATGCATTTTATTTTTTAGCATTCACACATAAATGGAAAGTTCGAAAGAACAGCATTCATTTTACATAGAAATCTTTTGTAACATTATAAATGTCTTTTCTGTCACTTTTAAACAATTTAATGCGTCCTTGATGAATAAAAGTAATAATATTTTTTGATAACTAAATAATACAATTTAATGTAAATAAACAATTTACTGTCACTTTTGATCAGTTGAATGCATCCTTGCTAAATAAAAGTATTAAAATATTAAATTAATAAATGAATCCTTGCTGAATGAAAATAAATCAATAATTAAACGAAAATATAGTAAAGGTGGTAATATTGTAATATATTCATTTAAATAAATGTATTATAAATAAATAATAGAATTACTGTAAATTAACAAATTACAGTCATTTTTGCTCAATTTAATAAATCCTTGCTGAATAAAAGTATTATTATTTAAATAAATGAACAAATAAATAATATTAATACTGTAAATAAATAAATTACTCTCACTTTTGATCAATTTAATTTGTCCTTGCTGAATAAAAGTAATTTTTAATAAATAAATAATATAAATTACTGTCATTTTTGATTAATTTAATGCGTTCTTGCTAAATAAAAGTATTAGTGTTTTTTAATAAATAATGTAAAATAAAAATGACTGTAAATACATAAATTACTATCACTTTTGATCAATTTAATTAGTCCTTGCTGAATAAAAATATTAGTATTTAAAAAAATGAATGTAGAATAAAAAATACTGTGAAAACATAAATTACTGTCACTTTTGATCAATTTAATGCGTCCTTGCTGAATAAAAGTATTATTTTTAAACAAATGAATAAATAAATAAATAAATAATATAAATTACTGTAATTGAATGAATTATTTTAATTTTTGATCAATTTAAGAATTAATTTTTAATAAATACATAATATAAATTACTGTCATTTTTGCTTAATTTAATGCGTTCTTGCTAAATAAAAGTATTAGTGTTTTTTAATAAATAATGTAAAATAAAAATTACTGTAAATACATAAATTACTATCACTTTTGATCAATTTAATGCGTCCTTGCTGAATAAAAGTATTATTTTTAAACAAATGAATAAGTAAATAAATAATATAAATTACTGTAATTGAATGAATTATTTTAATTTTTGATCAATTTAAGTATTAATTTTTAATAAATACATAATATAAATTACTGTAATTTTTGCTTAATTTAATGCGTTCTTGCTAAATAAAAGTATTAGTGTTTTTTAATAAATAATGTAAAATAAAAATGACTGTAAATACATAAATTACTATCACTTTTGATCAATTTAATGCGTCCTTGCTGAATAAAAGTATTATTTTTAAACAAATGAATAAATAAATACATAATATAAATGACTGTAATTGAATGAATTATTTTAATTTTTGATCAATTTAAGTATTAATTTTTAATAAATACATAATATAAATTACTGTAATTTTTGCTTAATTTAATGCGTTCTTGCTAAATAAAAGTATTAGTGTTTTTTAATAAATAATGTAAAATAAAAATGACTGTAAATACATAAATTACTATCACTTTTGATCAATTTAATGCGTCCTTGCTGAATAAAAGTATTATTTTTAAACAAATGAATAAGTAAATAAATAATATAAATTACTGTAATTGAATGAATTATTTTAATTTTTGATCAATTTAAGTATTAATTTTTAATAAATACATAATATAAATTACTGTAATTTTTGCTTAATTTAATGCGTTCTTGCTAAATAAAAGTATTAGTGTTTTTTAATAAATAATGTAAAATAAAAATGACTGTAAATACATAAATTACTATCACTTTTGATCAATTTAATGCGTCCTTGCTGAATAAAAGTATTATTTTTAAACAAATGAATAAATAAATACATAATATAAATGACTGTAATTGAATGAATTATTTTAATTTTTGATCAATTTAAGTATTAATTTTTAATAAATAAATAATATAAATTACTGTCATTTTTGCTTAATTTAATGCGTTCTTGCTAAATAAAAATATTAGTGTTTTTTAATAAATAATATAAAATAAAAATGACTGTAAATACATAAATTACTATCACTTTTGATCAATTTAATGCGTCCTTGCTGAATAAAAGTATTATTTTTAAACAAATGAATAAATAAATACATAATATAAATGACTGTAATTGAATGAATTATTTTAATTTTTGATCAATTTAAGTATTAATTTTTAATAAATAAATAATATAAATTACTGTCATTTTTGCTTAATTTAATGCGTTCTTGCTAAATAAAAATATTAGTGTTTTTTAATAAATAATATAAAATAAAAATGACTGTAAATACATAAATTACTATCACTTTTGATCAATTTAATGCGTCCTTGCTGAATAAAAGTTTTATTTTTAAACAAATGAATAAATAAATAAATAATATAAATTACTGTAATTAAATGAATTATTTTAATTTTTGATCAATTTAAGTATAAATTTTTAATAAATAAATAAATAATATAAATTACTGGTAATTTATTTTTAATTTAATTTAATGCATCCTTGCAGAATAATTTTTTTAAATAAATAAATAATGTATATTACTGAAAATAAACACATTTAATGTGTCTATGCTGATTAAAAGCATTATTTAAAAAAAAATTAAATAAAAATTCAGTGTAAATAAAGAATGTTTGTATAATTGTTGTGCATTTGTTGAGAAAGGATGTGAACTGTTGTGTTGTGTCTGTAGTGAGTGACGGCGCTGACAGCTCGTCTCAGTGCACCTCCAGTGACGGCGTAAGCGTCCAGCATCATCCCACATTAGTGATGGAGAGCTACACCAGTGACGGAGGCTCGTATCTGTCCACGCCGTCCCCTTCTCCACCCAAAGTCACGTCCTCCATCCTCTTCCACAAAGAGCAGGAGCTGCAGAATCAGAGCAGCAAGTTCATCACAGCGGTGAGAGACTCACACACATCTGTTTCCCAACCACATGAAAATACTTCAACTCAAACAAAAGCAAGAGTTGTTTATAGTTCAAGAAAAGATTCTCTCACTATAATAATTAATAAACTTTTATTTATCATCAATAAATCTGATTTGTTTAAATCTCAAACATTTTAACTAATTGAAAATCACAACCATGTTCATACTTTAATTTAATAAATTGAGTTGTTTTCACAATGAACAGGTTTATATGGACGACCAAACCAGCTGAAATTAAAAAATAAATAAATAAATGATTTAATAGGAAAATAAATATTTTAATATGAATTACTAAAACAAATAAAATTTTTTATTTAGTCCTGAATGTAATATTATTATTTTCTTTATTTCTATTTAACCACTTCTTTTTATTTTCATTTTATTCTTTAATTTATTTTTAATTATAATTTTATGTTTATCTGTTTTTACTTGTAATTATAATAGTGTTTATTAATCAGGGTTCAAATAAATAATTTAAATAATAAAATAATAACTGAATTTTGTGATAAAACTGGCATTGTGGTATTGTTTTTCAGCAGTGTTTGTGATATGAAAAAATACAGGAAATGTTTTCTGCAATATTTGCAAAGATATAGGAATTTTGTTCTGCAGTATTTGCAATATGAAGAAATACAGGATTTGTTGTTTTTTCTGCAATATTTGCGATATGCAAAAATACAGGATTTTTTGTTTTTCTGTTTAATAAATAAATTATACAAATTAAGGAAATTAATAAAGGAAGCAATGAATAAATAAACAAAAGGACAATAAATGTATTACCAAAACAAATATTTTTTTAATTTAGACCTGAATTTATTTTTGCATTAAACTATGCCATGAATTTTGTTTTTCTCATGTAGAAATCTAACTTGTTTCTTTCTGTATGACTGTGCATCATGTAGAGTGTAATCAAAATGCATGAAAATGTTATATGCAATTTAGCAAATTTAGGCCTAAATATTTTTTGAAGTGTACTGGTGTCAAGCATCACTATTTGTGACCCTGGACCACAAAACCAGTCATAAGGGTCAATTTTTTTAAATTGAGATTTATGCATCTGAAAGCTAATTGAATAAGCTTTCCATTGATGTATTTGTTAGGATATGACAATATTTAGCAGAGATACAATTATTTGATCAAATCTAGGTGCAAAAAAAATCATAATATTGAGAAAATCACCTTTAAAGTTTTGATTTTAAAAATACAGGAAATTTAGTTTTACCGCAACATTTGAGATATGAAAAATACAGGAATTTTTGTTTTTGTGCACTATTTGTGAAATGCAAACATACAGGAAATTTAGTTTTACTGCAATATTTGAAATATAAAAAACAGGATTCTTGTGCACAATTTATGAAAATAAAAAATGCAGGAAAATTTAGTTTTTCTAAAGTATTTGTGATATTAAAAAATACAGGAAATTTATTTTTTTTCTGCAATATTTGCAAAATGAAAAACAGTAATTTTAGTTTTTTTCTGAGGTATTTGCGACATGCAAAATACAGCATTTTTTTCATGTAATATTTGTGATATGGAAAAATATAGGATTTTTTTTTTGTTGTTTTTGTGAAATTGAGATTTATGCATCATCTGAAAGCTGAATGAATAAGCTTTCCATTTGTGTATTTATTAGTATAGGATAATATTTGGCCGAGATACAGCTATTTGATCAAATACAAGTGCTAAAAAATCATAATATTGAGAAAATCACCTTTAAAGTTGTCCAAAGGAAGTTCTTGGCAGTGCACATTACTAATCAAAAATTAAGTTTTGATATATTTACAGTAGGAAAATATCAAAATATCTTCATGCAACATGATCTTTAATTAACAGCCTAATGATTTTTGGCATCAAATTGATCATTTTGAGCCATACACTGTATTGTTGGCTATTGCTACTTAAGACTGGTTTTGTGTTCCAGGGACATATTTTAGACTGGTTCTGCAGCACATCTTCCTCTTGTAGTCAGTCTAACGTTAGTTTCGTCTGACGTGTTTGTTTTACCAGAGCAAGACTTCAGGTCTGTTAGGCCTCTCGACTCTGGTCTGAATCAAACGCTTTAGATCAGTAAGTAACTGTGTGCTTCCTGATGCCTGTCCCCCTCTCCGTCAGAGAAAGCTCAGTGTGTCGGCCTGCATGTGTGTGCTGGGCTGCAAGGGTCCTCCTGGTGCTTCGAGCAGTGTTCTGGGTTATTTTGAGCTTAATGTGACAGTCACGTCATCCTCAGTGAGTCACAGCAATGCATTTACTGTGGAAATGCATTTTATGTTTTAAGAAAAGCTAGTTTAAGTTGTTTTAGTTTATTCGTAAAAATATCTATAGCTAAAGCTGCAAAATCTACTTTTGAGGCTGAAGCGATAGTTTTTGCATTATTGACGCTCACTGAGGAACGAGTTGACGTGTCACACATGCGATGCATGCACTTTATGTTGAAAATAATCATCCGTTCTCCTGCGACGCACATGCACTGCGATGCATGTTGAAGATCCTGTGTGTCAAGTCTAAATCTAAATCAATTTTTTTGAGGCAGAATGACTGAATCTGAAATGCTTTATGAGGAAAATTAGTTGATCTATAGTTGTGGAAATGCTGACATCATGCAGAGAACGTCATTTATGCAGACTGACTGAGCTGTGCGATTTCCTGCATATATGCGTTCACACTGACAGTGATTCCCAGAAACAAGACATTTATTTTCAGTGGCAGCTGATGATGTAAGTGCAACATATGTTGATGCATCAGGCAACTTTATGATACAGCTGGAAACTGTCACTGAGCAGAAACTAAGGCTGCATGATACTGAAAAAAAAAAAAAATGGTATTGTGATATGCATAAAATACAGGGATTGTTTTCTTCAATATTCGTAATCTGAAAAAAAAATACTGGAATTTTAGTTTTTCAGCAATATTTGCGATATGAAAAAAATAGATATTTAATTTTTCTGCAATATTTGTGATATGAAAAAAACAGAAGATTTTTTGTTTTTCTGCAATATTTGGGATATGCAAAAATACAGGAATTGTTTTCTGCAATATTCGGGGTATAAAAAAATACTGGAATTGTTTTCTGCAATATTCGTAATCTGAAAAAAATACTGGAATTTTTGTTTTTCAGCAATATTTGCAATATGAAAAAAATAGATATTTAATTTTTCTGCAATATTTGTGATATGAAAAAAACAGAAGATTTTTAGTTTTTCTGCAATATTTGGGATATGAAAAAATACTGGAATTTGTTTTTCAGCAGTATTTGCGATATCCAAAAATACAGGAATCTGCAATATTTGCGCTTAGAAAAAATACAGGATTTTTTGATTTTCCAAAATATTTGCAATTAGAAAAAATACAGGTGTTTTTGTTTTTCTGCTCTATATATTCGATATGAAAAAAATACAGGAATTATTATATTCTGCAATATTTGTGATCTGAAAAAAATATAGGATTTTTTTTTCTGCGGTATTTGCAACATGAAAAATACAGGCTTTTTTCATGCAATATTTGCAAAAATACAGATATTTTTGTAGTTCTGAAATATTTGTTATATAAAAAATACAGGAATTTATGTTTTTCTGCAATATTTGTGATATGAAAAAAATCTGGAATTTTTGTTTTTCTGCAAAATATGTGACTTGAAAAATACAGGATTTTTTGTTTTGGTGGACTATTTGTAGTATGCAAAAATACAGGAAATTTTGTTTATCTGCAGTATTGTTTCTGAGCTCATCTACATAGATAGCATCTGCACAGTTTTAAAAATACAAAAAATATTTAAAAACTTTGGAAAAAGGATTCAAAGTATTTAATAAGAATGCAACTGTACGACGGAAAATGCATGTGAGTAAATCTAGTTGTCTAATAAATCTAGCATTGTGTATTAGGAATATTGTTGGCTGTTTGATGAATTGGCTGCTGCATGAATTCTTATGTTGATATATTGATTTTATTTCGGTATAACATGCAACCAACAGCAGGCATGATCGCTGTCAGTGTGAACGTTTCCTAATGAACATCAAGCTATTAGCAGTGACATTCATTAGCTGTTTCAAATAACTTGTTTTGTTTTTCAATGCAGCTGTGAATGTGTTGAGACGGAGTGGCGGGACAGCAGCGTTTGGACTGTGAATGCTGGATGTGTTTGGACAGACAGAGACATTTCATCATTTGATAGACTGATAATCGTCCAGAGCCGCGCTGATGAATGTGAACTCTGCAAGTCGTCAGCAGTGCTGGTACGTTACAGGACCCACATCAGCCATGTACATGACTTTATTTTTACTTCTTTCATTCTGAGACTGCAGAAACTTCCCCCCCCTTCACATCGGACTCAGTAATCCTGGTTGTACAAATAGATGAATTATCTGAGTTCTGGCACTACTAATAAAATCCAGACAGGATTACTGCATTGTTATTAAGGATTGAGTCTGACTTTTTACTATGAAAATAAAAATAAAACGGTAAATAAAATCCAATTGAATTTTGTAATTTATTAAAATGCTTCCCAACTCAAATGCTTAAGTAACACAGAAATAACCGTTTTGAATTACATTAATTCAACATTGAAATGTACAAATATGTACAGTGAAAACATATCCTGCTTTACAGCTAATAAAACACAATAAACAAATAAAGCTGTCACTATTATAAATCACTGTTTTGGTTCATTCATTTCATATTTATATATATATATATATATATGTGTATTATTAATTATTCTTTTTTATTTATTTTTTTCAATGTGTGTGTGTGTGTGTGTGTGTGTGTGTGTATATATTGTGTATGTTGTTTTTAATGTCAACCGATTGAAGTGACCCCAAAAACCCTGCTAAAAAACGTGTATTTTACCCCCGGATATCGATTTTTACTGTTGGACCCCCGGCAGAAACGCGATTGGGCTAGTTTTGAGTAGGAATTGGGTGGGTTTTGTTGTGGAAATCTGGCAACCCTGTATATAGTATTCTTTTTTTTTTCTTATTCTAAATTCTTTTTTTATTTTTATTTTTTATTTTTTTTCAATAATTAAATTTTATTAATATACAAGAAAAATGTGTAAATATACAATTGTTGAATATATATTTATAATTTAAAAAAATATTTTTTCTTTACATTTTTAAACAATTATATTAAATAAAGTAGATTTTATATATATATATATATATATATATATATATATATATATATATAATTTTTCTTCAATAATTATATTAACATAAATGAGAATATATGTGTGTGTGTGTGTGTGTGTGTGTGTGTGTGTGTGTGTGTGTGTGTGTGTGTGTGTGTGTGTATGAATAAATGTATATATAAAATTTTAAAAAGTATTTATTTCTTTGCATTAAAATAAGGTAAAAATAAGTAGTATATATAAATATATAGTAGTAATTCTTTTTTCTTTAATTTTCAAATTATATTACATTAACATAAATGAGAAAAAATATATATATATAATTTTTGAAAATATTTTTCCTTACATTTTTAATAAAGTTGAATATATTTTTTTTCTATAATTACATTAAAATAAAAAATAATTATATGTGATATTAATTATTGTTTTCTTCCATTTTTTTTTTCAAAAATATATTAAAATAAAGTTGGACATCCAGATGTAAGTCTATCTTTTTACTTTGAAAATAAAAAATATGTACAAAGAAATAATATCCAGCTTTACAGGTAATAAAAAGCTCAAATAACAATGTATATTTATTTGCTCATACATCACATTAAAGTCAAATCATCCAGATGCGAGTCCATCTTTTTACTTTGAAAATAAAAATACAACTGTAAATAAAATCATATTAAATTTTGTAGATTTTGAACTCAAGTACAAAAGAAACTTACAATTTTTTTTTTTTTACATTAATTCGATGTATAAATGTAAAATTATGTACAGAGAAAAAATCTCCAGCTTCATGAGTAATAAAACAATGAACACATAAAGCTGCAAGCAGCATAACCGTTTAAGTCACATTTAAGCCGAATCATCTGCGTTTAGCATGTCGTCACATCATTCTCTTCAGTCCGTTTATTTGTGCGATTCCCACGGCAGACCTGGAGTATTTCAGTTTGATAAAGGACAATCTGCTGTTGGTCATTGAAGATACTTCTGCTTTCTTTAGTTCTTCAATTCTATTCTTGTTGCTTCTGAGAAGCGCTGAGCTAAGGGCTGTGAACACATCCGTCCTGGTGTTTAATGGCGCTGTCACTGCTTATGGTCGCGCTTCTCTCTGTAAAACCAGTATATGAGCACCGCCGCGATGAGCATGTCCATCAGAGTCACACACAGCACCAGAGCCTCCATCTGCATCACACCAGAACAAAAACAATCATTTCATTTGAATCTTACAGGATTCATTTCACAAAGCCTGTAAAGCACATATTCAAGTTATATTTTAACTCTCAATCAAAAGAAAGAAGCTGAATTATATGAATGAATTATATTTTGCAGAAATGCCTATTGTTTAAGATCATTACCAAGCTTTTCATGACATTTTAAGCATACTTTAATAAAATACTGGAAGCAGTATTTGTGATATGAAAAAATACAGGATTTTCTTTTGCAATATTTGCAAAAATACAGGAATGTTTTTTGTGCAATATTTGCAATATGAAAAATACAGGAATTTTTATATTTCTGCAATATGCAAAAATGCTGAATTTTTTTTTGCAATATTTGTGATATGAAAAAAAATCTGGAATTTTAGTTTTTCTGCAATATTTGTGATATGAAAAAATACAGGAAATTTAGTTTTTCTGTAATATGCAAAAATACAGGAATTTTTGTTGCAATATTAGTGATCTGAAAAAAATACAGGATTTTTATTTTTGTGAAATATTTGCAATCTGACAAATACAGGATTTTTTTGTGCAACATACATTTTCGATATGCAAAAATACAGGAAATTTTGTTTTTGTGCAATATTGACGATATGTGAAAATATAGGATTTTTGTTGACATTATTTGCGATATGCAAAATACAGGATTTTTTGGGCAATATTTGTGATATGCAAAAATACAAGATTTTTTTAAATTTTTTGTGCAATATTTACAATATGCAAAAATGCAGGATTTAAAATTTTTGTGCAATATTTGTGTTGTGAAACATACAGGTTTTGTGCAATATTTATGATATGGAAAAATACAGGATTTTTTCTGCAATATTTGTGATATGAAAAAATACAGAAAATTTAGTTTTTCTGTAATATGCAAAAATACAGGATTTTTTGTTGCAATATTAGTGATATTGAAAATACAGGAATTTTATTTTTTCTGCAATATTTGTGATGTGAAAAAATACAGGATTTTTTTGGTGTGAAATATTTGCAATCTGAAAAATACAGGATTTTTTTTTTTGTGCAACATACATTTTCGATATGCAAAAATACAGGAAATTTTGTTTTTGTGCAATATTGACGATATGTGAAAATATAGGATTTTTTGGCATTATTTGCGATATGCAAAATACAGGATTTTTTGGGCAATATTTGTGATATGCAAAAATACAATATTTTTTTGTGCAATATTTACGATATGCAAAAATACAGGATTTAAAATTTTTGTGCAATATGCAAAAATACAGGAATTCTTATTTTTGTGCAATATTTGTGTTGTGAAAAATACAGGGATTTACACTTTTGTGCAATATTTACGATATGGAAAAATACAGGATTTTTAATTTTTGTGCAATATTTACAATATGCAAAAATACAGGATTTTTAATTTTTGTGCAATATTTGCAATATGCAAAAATACAGGAATTCTTATTTTTGTGCAATATTTACGATATGGAAAATAACAGGATTTTTTTGCAATATTTGTGATATGAAAAAATTCAGGAATTTTTTTTTTCTGCAATATTTGTGATATGAAAAAATACAGGAAATGTAGTTTTTCTGTAATATGCAAAAATCATGTATTTTTTTGTTGCAATATTAGTGATATTGAAAATACAGGAATTTTATTTTTTCTGCAATATTTGTGATGTGAAAAAATACAGGATTTTTATTTTTGTGATATTTGCAATCTGAAAAATACAGGATTTTTTTTTATTTTTGTGCAACATACATTTTCGATATGCAAAAATACAGGAAATTTTGTTTTTGTGCAATATTGACGATATGTGAAAATATAGGATTTTTTTGGCATTATTTGTGATATGCAAAATACAGGATTTTTGGGCAATATTTGAGATATGCAAAAATACAAGATTTTTATTTTATTTTTGTGCAATATTTACGATATGCAAAAATACAGGATTTAAAATTTTTGTGCAATATGCAAAAATACAGGAATTCTTATTTTTGTGCAATATTTGTGTTGTGAAAAATACAGGTATTTACACTTTTGTGCAATATTTACGATATGGAAAAAAACAGGATTTTTAATTTTCGTGCAATATTTACAATATGCAAAAATACAGGATTTTTAATTTTTGTGCAATGTTTGCAATATGCAAAAATACAGGAATTCTTATTTTTGTGCAATATATATACGATATGGAAAAATACAGGATTTTCTGTGCAATATTTACGATATGCAAAAATACAGGGTTTTTTTGTGCAATGTTTGCAAATGTGCAAAAATACAAGAATGTTTTTTGTGCAATGTTTGCAAAACTATTAATTAATAAAACAAATGCTCTAATTGTTTAGAACGATTAATTCTACCTTTTTCTCAATTGTATCTCCACCTTGTTGAAGATCAACGATCAGGAGAATCGTTCCGATCCCAGAGATGATCAGACACCCGATGTTAGCGATGAAACAAGTCTGGAACAAAAACAATTGTGCTTTCCAAAAACTGAATGAATTAAATCTAAAATGATTGAGATGCACACACTTACCTGCAGAAGCTCAGGGTGTTTGTACAGAAGATTCGACAAGATTCCAGCGAAGATAAACTGAAGGACAAAGAGAAACTGATTTACAGCTGCATCCTTTTGTAGATTTATATAAACCCTATTATTGATAAACACTTATGAAATATGTACATAATATGCAAATGTCACTCACAATTATTCCAGTAATGATGGGAACTCGGAATAAAGTCAGGAAATGATCGCTGATCGTGAATGACGCTGCAAATACGACCCCAATCCCGAAACTCAGAATCCCGCTGGACGTCTGAATGGCCTACGGATGAAAACAAAGCACATTTACAAATATTAATCAGTTTATTAATCAGACATCAGTTTTCTTTGCCAGCTTGAAACGATCATGTTTAGTTCTACAGTAAAACTTCGACTGGATCAGTTTGGCAAACCCTCGGTTTTATATTCCAAAATCAAAAGAAAGAAATAAGAAATAATATTTTCCATAAAGCTTACTTTTAGGATTATGATTTTTTGCATTGTCACATTATTTTCAGGAATTTTTGATGAAAGTTTTTCCACAAATATTTACTGTAATGCAATTATTGTTATTATTATTACATTATTAAAAAGTGTATTTATAAGATTAAAGTACATTTTTAGATTTGTTTATACATCTTAATAGAATTGATTGTACTGCATTTAATTTTTGCACATTTAAATTAAAACAACCCATTACATTATTATATGCATCATTTTTTATATGCTTAACTGTACTGAAAATAATGTCACAAGGAAAAGTATCCAAATCTTAGAATTGGCTTTTTTTTCCTTTTTTCTAAACATGTATTTGATTGTTAATTGTTTTTTTATTGTATTATATATATTGCAGTTTTATTTACTTAAAAAAAACATTTATATATATTATTTTATTTTTTATTTTTTTATTTTTTTTGCAGAGAAAAATATTGTTAAATATGTAAATTACATTCCCATTTTCTTTCACAAATGCATGTACAATGAAAAAAATCTTAACCTAAAAATGGTAACACCTAACATTTAGTTTTATTTCAGTCAAAAAAATTAATGTCGCTAAATCAACCTAAATGCATAGATTTATAACAATAAAACAAACATTTTTTTCAGGGTTAAATTAAGCAGAAATAGTTTTTAAGGCAATAATTGCTTTTTTCTTTTTCAAGAATTTTATATAATTTTGTATTTTTTAATTTATTTGTATATTAAAAATTTTTAAGAGAAAAATGTTGTTCAAAATATATATTTAAGGCAATAATTGCTTTTTCTTTTTAAAGCATTTTATACAATTTTATATATCTGTTTATTATTATTATTTATTTTTTAAAAATTTGAAGAAAAATATTATTAAAAATATATATTAAATCACATTTACATTCACATTTTTTGTTGTTGTTGACAAATTCATGTACAATGGAGAAAAAAATGGTAACCTAAAAATGTTTACATCTTACATCTGATTTTATTCAAGTCAAAAATATTAATATCAATAAATCAATCTAAATGCATAGATTTATAACAGTAAAAAAAAAAAACATTTTGGGGGGTTAAATTAAGCAGAAATAGTTTTTAAGGCAATAATTGCTTTTTTTCTTTTTAAAGATTTTTTTATAATTTTATATTTTTAAAATTATTTGCATTTTTTTCCAGAAACAATATTGTTAAAATATATTGTTAAAAATATTTACATTCACATTTTTTGTTGTTGCCTTTGACAAATTGATGTACAATGTAGAAAAAATGGTAACCTAAATATGTTAACATCTGGTTTTATTCCAGTCCAAAATATTAATATCACTAAATCAACCTAAATGCATGAATTTATACCTACAAAACCAACTTCTATGGGTTAAATCAAGCAGAAATCACCCCAATACCTATCCCACCTAAGACTAAAAAAAAAACTACAGGGGAAAACACCTGCAACACTTAAAACATTAAAAAATAGCACAGAGAGAATAACTATTATTATTATAATTCTCTATGTTATTTATTTATTTTTATTCAATTATTTTTTGTGGGATTCATGCTGTCCTAAGGCATACTGTAGCAGGGCTCAAAATTACCTTTTTTACTTGGTAGCACTGGCCGATTCTGAAAGCCTTTTTTTATATATTTATTTTACACCTTAAGCAAGGGAGAGGAATGAATGAAAATATGAGTACATGAACAAGATGTTTATTTTCTCTATTATAAGTACAGCCATTTAAATTAGAGGCAGACACTGCATTTTTAATCAATCTACAGTAGAAATAACAAAAAAATAAACGACACAGTTCATAATCAAAATCAAAGCCATAATCAAAGCAGGCTACTCTTTCAATATTCAAAATGCAGTCGCTCTCTAAACTCGGGGAATTAAAATTGCTTTTGAAAGCGTGTGTGCTTTTTCATTTTAATGATAGCTAGAAACTTTCGGCGCCACTGAGCGTGCATTCTACAATACAAAAGATTACTTTAACAAAACCATTTGAAAGTGGGAGGACACCAGCGGGATTTTGAAAAGCGTGTCCCTATTGGAAATGACTCCCCTAGCTGTGTGAGCTGAACTCTGCCGCTGAGTTATCATTTGATGTGAATGAAGGCCGCATTGTACAGTGTATTGAGACGGAGACGCCAGAATTGTATCTGACAGAATGTGCGCTGTAGCATGAAATATATTTCTTCAAAAGCAGATTGCGGAGACCTTTTAATTGTCCTAATCAAAATCAAAAAGCGTCATATCGCACACACATTAATTGCAATGCAGTTTGTGCAAAGTCGGAACAGAAGTTGGTAGAGAGAGACAAAAAAACAAAAAACGACCAGTTCCTAGTTGAGCGGAGCGACATCTCTGCTGAATGCGACCGTTGCAAATTATTTTAACTTTGAAGCCGAGAGCAATTATATATATGTGCCCCTGGACCACAAAACCAGTCTTAAGTCGCTGGGTTATATTTGTAGCAATAGCCAAAAATACATAGTATGGGTCAAAATTATAGATTTTTCTTTTATGCCAAAAATCATTAGGAAATTGAGTAAAGTTCATGTTCCATGAAGATTTTTTGTAAAATTCCTACTATAAATATATCAAAATGTAATTTTTGATTTGTAATATGCATTGTTAAGAACCTAATTTGGACAACTTTAAAGGTGATTTTCTCAGTCTTTTTGATTTTTTTGCATCCTCAGATTTCTGATTTCAAATAGATGTATCTCAGCCAAATATTGTCCTATCCTAACAAACCATACATCAATAGAAAGCTTATTTATTGAGCTTTCATATGATGCATAAATCTCAGTTTTGTCAAATTTAACCTTATGACTGGTTTTGTGGTCCAGGGTCACATATTATACCTATATGTGACCCTGGAGCACAAAACCAGTCTTAAGTCGCTGGGGTATATTTGTAGCAATAGCCAAAAATACATAGTATGGGTCAAAATTATAGATTTTTCTTTTATGTCAAAAATCATTAGGAAATTGAGTAAAGATCATGTTCCATGAAGATTTTTTTGCAAAATTCCTACTATAAATATATCAAAATGTAATTTTTGATTAGTAATATGCATTGTTAAGAACTTAATTTGGACAACTTTAAAGGTGATTTTCTCAGTATTTTTTTTATTTTTATTTTTTTTTATTGAACTTTCATATGATGCATACATCTCAGTTTTGTAAAATGTAACCTTATGACTGGTTTTGTGGTCCAGGGTCACATATTATTTTTGAAAGAGCAGCACCTGCCTTGGTCTGTGCGAATTCATCTGTGGTTTTCTCTTTCACACACCGATCCATCTCCCATTCTAAGTTACGTCCTTTGGCTGTTTACGGTTTTATATTTATTTTTCGGCTGATGGACCACAGCTTTAAGGCAACAATTGCAATTGCAGGTCACCAGTGTGAAAACTGTGTTTGAGGGGATATTTCTTATTTTCTCACCAAACATTTCTGACTGTAACGCTAAATCTAAACTTTAGATGTCAGCTTGTTCTCACTTTGTGCACTTAAAATAAAACACTATATAAAGTAATTTGAAAAAAGAGCACCCTAGAAGGTCAAATGTGACCCTGGACCACAAAACCAGTCATAAGGTTAAATTTTACAAAACTGAGATGTATACATCATATGAAAGCTCAATAAATAAGCTTTCTATTGATGTATGGTTTGTTAGGATAGGACAATATTTGGCTGAGATACATCTATTTGAAAATCTGGAATCTGAGGGTGCAAAAAAATCAAAATACTGAGAAAATCACCTTTAAAGTTGTCCAAATTAAGTTCTTAACAATGCATATTACTAATCAAAAATTACATTTTGATATGTTTACAGTAGGAATTTTACAAAAAATCTTCATGGAACATGATCTTTACTGAATTTCCTAATGATTTTTGGCATAAAAGAAAAATCAATAATTTTGACCCATACTATGTATTTTTGGCTATTGCTACAAATATACCCCAGCGACTTAAGACTGGTTTTGTGGTCCAGGGTCACAAATGTTGATTGGTTATTACTCAATAATGGCAGTGAATGTGTCTCACAGCGCAGGTTGCGGGTCCCTTCCTGAGGAGCTGGTTCAGCGCCGGAACGGGGCCCGGAAGGACCTCGCTGGCGCGGTAGTACTTAATGAGCGGCCCTTCATCATCGGGTCTTCCTCGCGCTGAGTCCTCGTGTCTCCGAATGTCCATCTCAATATCTGCCTTTGCCATATTCTGACAATAAAACAATAAAAAAACAGATCACACTTCATCTTCACACTTCATGATAAGCTTATTTTTTCCGTTTCTTTAACTTCCCCAAATTCAACTTGATTTTTTTAAGTTACCAGAATAAACACACTAGATTTTCAGTTTAAAATAATTTAACTTTCAAAGAATTTAATTTAAAAAAAGTTTAAAAGTAACACATTTTTTAAAGTTGCAACTGTTTTTTTTACAGTGTAAAAAGTGAACAGTTGGATCAACTTAAAAAAATTACTTCAATTGGTAACACCTAAGCTTTTTAAGTTCTTTCAACTTCATTTATCACATAAATTAATTATAAATTAAGTTGAAATTACCAATTGAAGTAATTTTTTTAAGTTGATCCAACTGTTCACTTTTTACAGTGTACAGTGTGTTCAAAGAGATTTTTTTTACGAAAGGAAATACATTTGCACTTGCTTTCTTTTGTATATTTCATAAATATTGTAATCCAAGAAATCAAATGTTTGAAAAGCATGAATGGAACTCTCATGTTGAAAATATTTGTAAATATGCATGAAATATATCATCAATAAGTCAACATGTTTTTCAAAATCAAAATAAGTGAACCATTTTCAATTTTATTTTTTAAGTTATAGATAATTCAATTAGCTTTTTATAGATAGTTTAATATGATTTAAGTTATGACTTTACCAGAAGGAATTGCATTTGTATTTGCTTTCTGTTGGATATTTCATAAATATTGTAATCCGAGATTTCAAATTACTTCAAGTTTCATGTCTGTTTGTGATTATTATTATTCATTTTGAACATTTTAATCCCTTTAATGGTGTTTTTTTTATAGAACAAATGTTAAGGAAATGTTACATTTTATAATTGTAAATTATAAAATGATACTTTTAAAGCAAGCGGAAAATAGTAACATTTTCATGTCTGTTTGTAAAAATCCCTGAGGTCCTTATTAAAATACACAGTATATATGTTTTTCCATTACTTTAACTTGTTAAATTTGACTCGTTTCAACTTAATTTTTTAAAAGATTATGTTATACTTTTTTTATATAATTAATATTATTCATTTAGAACATTTTAACGCCTTTAATTGTGTTTTCACTCTTTAAACAAACATTAAGGGAATGTTACATTTTAGATTTTTAGAATGATACTTTTAAATGTTTTCTGAACATTCTAAAACAAGCGGTAAATAGTAACATTCCTTATTAAAATACATAGAGGAATGCCAACATATGTTTTTTCATTACTTTAACTTGTCAAATTTTATTAGTTTCAATTTAAGTTTGTTATACTTTTTTATGATTAATATTATTCATTTAGAGCATTTGAACCCTTTATTTGGGTGTTTACTCTTTAAACAAACATTAAGGAAATGTAACATTTTCTACTTTTAGAATGACACTTTTAAAACAAGTGGTAAATAGTAAAACGTTCATGTCTGTAAATATCCCTGAAGCCCTATTAAAACACAGCTCTCCATTACTTTAACTTGTAAAATTTAACAAGTTTCAACTTCATTTTTTAGGTTTATAAGTTATACTTTTTTATGAGTAATATTATTTATTTAGAATTTTTTTAACTCTTTAAATATTATAGAAAAGTTACATTTTAGAATTTTAGAATGTTAGAATGATACTGTTGAAAATTCTCTGAACATTCTGAAACAACTTCAGTTTTTTACGTTTACGATTTTTAGGTTAAATATTATTCATTTAGAACATTTTAACCCCTTTAATGGTGTTTTTTTCTCTTTAAACACACATTAAGGAAATGTTACATTTTAGAATATTAGAATGATACTTTTGAAACAAGCCGTAAATAGTAACATTTTCATGTCTGTTTGTAAATATCCTTGAGGTCCTTATTAAAATACACAGTAAAACAGTCAACATATATATAAAACATATATATAAAACATATAAAAACCAACTTAAAAAAATCTTGAAATTGTTTAAAAAGTTGAAACTGGTCACATTTGACAACTTAAAGTAATTAAAAAACTTTAATTACTTTAAGTTGTCAAATGTGACCAGTTTCAACTTTTTAAACAATTTCAAGATTTTTTTAAGTTGGTTTTTAAGCCATTTTGCTTCAACTTAAGTTCATTCAAAACAGATTTAGTTTACAGTGTCAAAATTGAAAGTACATTTGCTTCTGCTTTCTGTTGGATATTTCATGAATATCATAATCTAAGAAATCAAACATTGGGCAATAGCTAATAAAACACAATATGAATTGAACAGAAGTTGTAAATGTGCATAAAACCCTCAGTAAAAAAACATTCATGCATGTAGTTTAGAATTCTTCCAATGAATCCCCATTTTAATTGCAGAAACAATTAAAGGTTTTGGCTTTAATATTTTAAGTTTTATCATTATAATCCAATCCTGCATCTTGTGAATATATATCAAATTTCTATAAAACTACATAGAAATGCAAAGGTACTAAGCGTCTTACCGAGGCGAGTCTGTCTTCCGTGTTATAGTGAAGAGAAGATCATGGTGTCACTTCAGTGTTTTTTTTTTACTTTCTGATACCCAACAAACCACTTTCATGTGGTCGGTCAAAAAAAAACTAGGAACTGTGATGTGAGAAGTGATGATGTGAGCGTTTCAGCTGCGCTGCTCAAAGAAACTTCTGCTATCTGAACGGACAAACCTTCACAAGCTCTTCATCTGGACTTGACTTTACTCTCCAGCTGGTAAGACATTTTTAACACTCAAAGACTATTAGAACATAGAACCCTCTTACAGACTGAAAATCTCAGAGAGATTTGTAGAATTCGGTTGCTGATTTGCCATGAAGGTCTCAAGATCTGAATGTGTTTTATTAGATCTTTTAGAGAAATGAATCTCTGTTTATTAACTGTATTATAAGTTGCTGAATTCACCCCAGACTTCCTGTCTGCACAGTTCAAGCGCTTTCACTCGGGGCATTTTGTAAAGTGTGGGTGGGATCGGGGTGGGTCGAATCAATTTTCAGACTTTGAGTAAAATTCCTAAATATTAGACTAAAATGAGGTGGCACAGTGTTAAAATACAAGAGTTTCATAAATGAAGCAACTCACTGTATGTTTATTTGAACCTATTCATTTAGAACATTTGAACCCCTTTAATGGTGTTTTTAATTAAGGAAACGTTACGTTTTAGAATTTTAGAACGTTAGATGATACTTTTGAATGTCCTCTGAACATTCTGAAACAAGCGATAAATTGTAACATTTGAAAATTAAAATTAGAAAATTAGAATAATGTACAAATGAAAACATTTAAGAAAAAATGTATGAATGTTTACTTTGGGGTGGGTCAAATCACTTAAAATTCCTAAATATTAGTTCATTTATGACTAAAATGATGAAGTTTCAAGAAGAAACTGACTGATATTTATTTACACCAGCGCAACGTTTTAACTCCTTTAATGTTTTTTTTTTTTTACTCCTTAAACAAACATTAAAGAAAATGTAAAATTTTAGAATGTTAGAATGTTACTTTTGAATGTTCTCTTAACATTCTAAAACAAGCGGTAAATAGGAACATTTGAAAACGTTACAGTGACATTAACAAAGTAGCAACATTTAAGTAACATTTAAAAAACATTCGAATAATGTACAAATGAAAACCGTTAAGAAAAATGTTTGTGTGGGAGGGATTGGGGTGGATGGAATCACAAAATTCCTAAATATTAGTTCATTTATGACTAAAATGATGTGTGGAGTTTTAAAAAGGAACTGACTGATGTTTATTTACACCAGCGCACATTTGTCTGCTCAGACTATTTTTTTTTTATGATTAATATTATTCATTTAAAACATTTTAACCCCTTTAATGTTAATGTTTTTTTACTTCTTAAACAAACATTAAGAAAATACCTTTTAGAATTTTAGAAGGTTACTTTTGAATGTTAAGTGGTAAATAGTAACATTTAAAAAAGTAGCAACATTTAAGTAACAAATGTTCTTTGAATGATGTACAAATGTTTTTTGTGCTACATTTTGAGAACTTTGTGAAAGACTGGATAACTTTGGATGAACGTTTTTTATTATTGTTACTGGAAGAACATTTGTTTATAACTTTAAGTTTCTCTTCTTTTTCAGTTACAGACAACAAAAGTAGTAAGTAGTACTGTTTTTTTAAAGTAACATTTTAAAAACATTATTCTAATGTACAAATTAAAACATTTAAGGAAAAAATGATAAATGTGGTGGGTCGAATTGGCACAGTGTTAAAATACGTTTCAAGAGGGAACTGACTGATGTTAATTTTAAACCCAAACTACCTCCAACACAAATTTGTCTGTGTGGAATATTTTTATGATTAATATTATTCATTAGAACATTTTAACCCCTTTAACGATGCTATTTTACTCCTTAAACAAACATTAAAGAAATGTTACATTTTAGAATTTTGCAAACATTATGGGAATGACACTTTTGAATGCTCTCAGAACATTCTGAAACAAGCGGGAAATAGTAACATTCGAAAACGTTACAGTAACGTTTAAAAAAGTAGCAACATTTGAATAACTTCTTTTAAAATGTACAATGTTTTATTAATGATATACAACTATTTTTGGGCTAACATTTTAAAGGAAATTATGAAAGATAACTTGTTAAAATGATTAGATAACTAGAAAAACATTTAATAATAAGTAAATTTATAAGTTACTTCTTTGTAATTACAAACAACAACTCAGCAATGTTTAAAAACGCTTAAGTAACATTTAAAAAACATTAGAATTGCATACAAATAAAAACATTTTTAAAAAGTGATTTCTAAAAGTTTTTGTGTTTTGAGAGCATTCTTACATGTGTGTGTTGTTTTTGGATGACAGACAGCGTCTGGTGGAGATGCGCTACACGTTTAAGCCGGATGACTGTATGGTCATCAGCATTCCTCTGGGAAGCATCAGGAACATGAGAGAGGGCCAGCTGATGCCTGAGAAGTTCACCTGCGTCTTCAAAGACACTTATAAGGTCTTTCTCAGAGGACGACCAAAAGAACTCGGGGTGCGTACATCAATGAATATTCAATATTATTCATCTGTTTTTTCGAGTTCGGTAGCTACAGAGGAACTCGACAGAGTCGCTTATCTAGAAATCTATCAGGTGTTAAGAGAAAATCAACAGGAATTCAGTCGAGGGGGGCTTTATCTGGGGCATTAGTTTCAGTGGTATTTTTGAGTTCAGGTTTAATGTGACCCTGATTCCAACACATGAGTATTTATATCTTAGCATTTTAAATAACTGGAGATTATCATTAAAGATAAACATACTAATCTACTCTCTTATATAAACTCAGGGCCAAAAGTCAAAAGTCTGAAAACAGCTTCTTTCACTTTCGGTTGAATGCATTTATTTTTCATTATGCATTATTATCAGTGTACTTAGAGTAAAAAAAGTTTAAACTTGAGCATTTTGGAGACAATCTAATGATCATCTTGAGCTAAATGTTGTTGATTTATTCACATTTTATTATTTACAACAGTAGTGAAAACTTCAAATTGCATTTGTTTTGAATGTTTTCTGAACAGTTTGAAGCAAGTCGTTTCAAACATTTGTACAGTTGAGGTCAAAAGTTTATGTTCCCCTTTCAGAATCTGCAAAATGTTAATTATTTCACCAAAGTAAGAGGGATCATGTTATTACAAAATACACGTTATTGTTTATTTACTACTGACCTGAATAAGATATTTCATATAAAAGATGTTTACATGTAGTCCACAAGAGAATATAATAGTTGAATTCTGTTCAAAAGTTTACACTTGATTCTTAATACTGTGTTGTTACCTGAAAGATCACAGCTGTGTTTTTTGTTTAGTGATAGTTGTTCATGAGTCCCTTGTTTGTCCTGAACAGTTAAACTGCCCGCTGTTCTTCAGAAAAATCCTTCAGCTCCCACAAATTCTTTGTTTTTCCAGCATTTTTGTGTATTTGAACCCTTTCCAACAATGACTGTGTGATTTTGAGATCCATCTTTTCACACTGAGGACAACTGAGGGACTCATATGCAACTATTACAGAAGGTTCAAACACTCACTGATGCTCCAGAAGGAAAAACCATGCATTCAGAGCCAGGGGTGAAAACTGAATGAAGATGTGTACATTTTTTATATTTCCCCTAAATATCATACATATTTTCAAAAACTCATCAAACCAAGGCACTCAAAAAATCTTCTTAGAAAGAATAAAAAGCCTTTATTCACATGGCTTTACAATCAAAAACATCTAACATGCACCGACGCGTTGCAGCTTACTTGCCTTCATCAGGGTGTCAGTTTGCAAACACACTCAGAATCCATTTAAACAATCCATTGATCACATGACATGGTCACCTGATTAGGTATCAAGACAACACAGAGACATACTTTTCACAATTATAATCCTACCCAGTAAATCAGTTTATGATAATTCAAATGGAAAAAGAAAATAACCTATGAATATAAATTCCAATAGAATTTTGAAAAAGTACAAAAAAACAAAAACAAAGCAATTACATAGAAAATATTCAGATCAGTTACAAAAAAGGAGAAAAATCCAATTCTCCATTTAAACCTTGGAATTGAGTTGCTTTCAATGTATAAATCCGAAAGGACTCTCTCTGTTGTAACCTTTTTATTCTATCTCCTCTCCTAATTGACCTCGGAACATGCTCAATACCCACTCTTTTCAATGTACTGGGATTACCATGATTTTTTATCTCTATAATGTAAAGCCAGGGGATAATGTGGATTGTCATGTGATAAATGGATTGTTTAAATGGATTCTGAGTGTGTTTGCAAACTGACACCCTGATGAAGGCAAGTTAGCCGCAACGCGTCGGTGCATGTTAGATGTTTTTAATTGTAAAGCCATGTGAATAAAGGCTTTTTATTCTTTCTAAGAAGATTTTTGAGTGCCTTGGTTTGATGAGTTTTTTTGAAGATATGTAAAGATTCCTGTGACCAAAGAGCACCGATTCAAAAACTTCACACCCCAGCAGCATCTGGCATACTTTTGGATTCATCATATATATTTTTTTTCATTTAGTACTGCCCTTCAAAGGCTACAACAGATAGTTAGGCTACATGTCTCCCAGAAGACTAAATAAGTTAAACATACCCTAATCTTCAAATTCCAAAAGTTTTCACCCCCAGCTCTTAATGCATCATTTTTCCTTTTGGAGCATCAGTGAGTGTTTGAACCTTCTGTAATAGTTGCATATGAGTCCCTCAGTTGAAGAACAGCAGACAGTTTAACTGTTCAGGACAAACAAGGGACTCATGAACAACTATCACTAAACAAAAAAACACAGCTGTGGATCATTCAGGTAACAACACAGTATTAAGAATCAAGGGGATGTAAACTTTTATATAAATTCAACTATTATTTTCTCTTGTGGACTATATGTAAACATCTTTTATATGAAATATCTTATTCAGCTCAGTACTGAATAAACAATAACATTATTTTGGTAAAATAATTAACATTTTGCAGATTCTGAATGTAAACTTTGGCCTCAACTGTATGTCACAATTCTGACTTTTTTGAATGTTTTAAATAAAATTGTATTATAATTAGTGGTGGGCCGTTATCGGCGTTAACGTGCAGCGTTAACGTGAAACTCTTATCGTGCGATAAAAAAAAATATCGCCGTTCATCTATTCTCAAATTTGGGTTGGGAGCTGGGTCTAAACTACGCAAGCTATGATGACCTTGATAGTTTAACGCGGATGTATACCGAAGACTGTAGAATATGGTCGCGCGTTTAAGTCTCCTCCGCCAAAACACAGACGGGATCGCGTCGTCCTCCATTCATAAAAACCGAATCTACTATAGCGAAATGCCACGTAAATTCGTCGTTTTTTGGATTCATAAATCAAATGTTGGTCTGTCACTTAATTCAAATAGCGATATGGACTAGTGTCTGTGAAAACTGAAATGCAAAAAGACCGTTTTAATATGAATCCGATATGTTCCGTTTGCCTAGCTGTATGTATGCATTGCGGAGACGAGCTTTTACTACACGCATACTGAAACACACGTGACGCTCCCGGTAATTTTTGGCATTTTCATCTCACATGAACAGATACACTCAATCTCCCAAACTGCTGTGAGTGTCACTTTTACCGTTTCATTTGAGAAAACTAGCATCATATCATACTGTATGACACAGAAACTTCACGGCAACCTGTCAAAATAAAAGTACGGTGTAACATGTAATGGGCTGGGTAGGTGTTGACGTTAAAAAAACACAATCTAATAGGTAGAAAAAATAATTTCATTGTTAGTTTGTTAGTAAACACAAGTACATCTAATTGAACATAATTTATTTTCATCAACAAATTATCATAGAGCAGCTTTATGAGCTTTATGATCCATTCTCAAAGACTTACTTTTAGTCATTATTTGGGTAGCACACATATTCTGAATGCCTTCAGCAGAATTCAAATTAGCCATTTTAATCTAGATTAATCTAGATTAATTCCAAGATTTAATCTAGATTAATCTAGATTAAAAAAATTAATCTATGCCCACCACTAATTATAATTGATCTGAACGTTTCAGGCGGCTCAGCTGAGCATCGGAGTGTTTGTCATCTGCATCGGCAGCCTCATTACTCTCCAATACGGCCCGTCTCATCTAGTGTACACCCTACCTAGTGCCCTGGTGAGAACATAAAGATCTTGTCTGCATTTTCTTCAGCTTTCATCAGTGTAACCTCACATCTCTCAGACTGACTTTTGATTTTCTTTATAAACAATTTGTCTTTTAGTTCATTGCAAGTGGCATTCTGTCATTCGCAGCTGGAAATTCTCCATTCATGCCTGTGGTGAGTGATCAAATATTGTTCATAATCTATTTTCAATCATGATTGAAACTGATTTATCTTCTTGTTCTTGTTCTGAAAGGTGAAGCTGTCCTTCATATTCAACATCATCAGCCTGTTCTGGTCCATCACAGCTATAATTCTCAGTCCGTTTTTAGATGAAGGACATCCGGGTTCGGTAATTTGTGATCATTCATCATTTCATAACTTGTTGAAGCTAGAGCTGCAGAAATGGACAAACATTTCATTCATTTATTTCATTTTACAGCCTGTCAGCCATGAAACCAATTCAAAGGTGTGTTACAGCAAACATGTATTTGAACAAACTTCTGAACTGATGTTGATTGTCAATTATTCATTAATTGACATTGATTTTTCTCCAGAGAAACATGTTTGTTGGGCTGAAGGTGGTGATCGGTGTGTTGTGCGGGTTGGAGTTGATTCTGGCTCTGGTTCTGATCTACTGGGAGAGTAAAGCCGTGTGCAGAGCTCATTTCAACACTCTGGTAATTTAACATTCACTTCACAAACAACAACACATGATGAACAATGTTCAAATGCATTGAAATCTTATTTTTCTTTGTTTCAACACAGCCCTTGATCACCATCAAGCAAGACAATTGATTGGTCTGGTTGGTTGGTGAAAACCAAGACAAATTGCCTATTTGTGAACTGGATTTTAATCACATCTGAATTTGTATTAATGTGTATATAAGTGCTTGTTTAACGCTTTGTTTCTGGAGCTCAGCTGATGGTGCAATGCATGCTCATGGGTTTGATTCCCAGAATGTGAATAGATCAGTTTTTTAGCATGAATGCAATGTAAATCTATGCATAAATGTGTTTGCCAAATGCATAAATGTAAATGTGCCTCAATAAGCTTGAGTAGTTTTCAATGCATTTGCTCACTATTAAAGTACTGAGTACTGTTTACCTCTCATCATCTGTTTGTGCAATACTGGATAGCAATCTGTCAAGCTACTGTATTTGAAAAACATCATGAAAATATATATATATGCGGCGCAAAAGTTTGGGATCAGTAAGATTTTTAAGAACTTGGACCCTTTTGGTGAATAAAAGATTAATTTCTTTAAAAAAAAGAAAGAATAAAAATGTATGGCCTCAAACTTTTAGATGTGTTACAAAAGATTACTATTTGAGATAAACTCTGTTCTCTGTTCTTTTTGACTTTTTATTTGTTAAAGAATCCTGGGGAAAAAAATCACAGGTACCAACAAAATATTAAACAGCACAACTGTGTTCAACATCAATAATAAATCAGTATATTAGAATAATTAGAATAATAATGATGCTGAAAATTCAGCTTTGTGTCACAGGAATAAATTACATTTTAAAATATATTCACATAGAAAACAGTTTAAATGTAAATAAATAATATTTCACAATATTACAGTTTATATAAATTGAATCTAATATATTAAAATGTGTATATTACTTATATAATATAAATATATTCATATGTTTTATTTAAATATTAAATACATGTATATAATTTATATGTACATTGTTGTACATTAATAAATTGTATTAATTGTGTTTAATTTTTATATTTATTTTTTTATATACCGGTCGTAAGGGTTATTTTTTTTAGATTGAGATTTATAAATCATTCTAAAATTGGAATAAATAAGCTTTCCATTGATGTATGGTTTGTTAGAATGCGACAATATTTGGCCAAGATAAAACTATTTGAAAATCTATAATCTGAGGGTGCAAAAAAATCTAAATATTGAGAAAATCATCTTTAAAGTTGTTCAAATGATGTTCTTAGGGATGCATATTACTAATCAAAAATTACATTTTGATATATTTGCGGTATGAAATTTACAACGTATCTTCATGGAACATGATCTTTATTTAATATCCTAATGATTTTTGGCATAAAAGTAACATTTTGACAATGTATTTTCAAATATACCTGTGCTAAGACTGCTTTTGTGGTCCAGTTTCACGTATTTGTTATAATTCATCAGATTGGATATTGACCATTTAGTTTTATTTGCAAAAACTATTTATTATCTTTGATGTTTTGCAATAGATTTAAGTTACAAATTATCATTGTGACAGTATGAAAGAGCAGGCTTTCTATAACATCTTGCTGAGAAAAACATTTGATGGTGTGACTCGTGTTCGAGAGTTCTTTAGTAAAAACCACAGCGGCCGCTGACCATAAAGACATGTGACGTTCAAGAGGTGTTAAAATACAAAAACCAACCTCAACAGATTCTCAAAGCACACAAAACTTCCCACTCTGAGAAGCAAAGGCACAAATGCTTTCTCTGGGGCAGTATTTTTCCAAATGGTACTTATATGTACTTCTGTAGTAGGCCTATACTAATATACACCATTTGAGGTAAATAAGGTACAAAAGTGTCACTTTTAAAAGGTTACTGTCTAAAGTGACAGCTTTTGAACCTTTTATTTCCTGAGAGTATAGAAAACAAAAATAAATTAAAAAACAACCAGGCAAAAACACATTGTATGGGTCAAAATGATCGATTTTTCTTTTATGCCAAAAAGGATATTAAGTAAAGATTATGTTCCATGAAGATATTTTGTAAATTATCTACCATAAATATATCAAAACTTAATTTTTGATTAGTAATATGCATTACTAAGAACTACATGTAACAACTCTAAAGGTGGTTTTCACAATATTTTTTATTTTTTTGCACCCTCAGATTTCAGATTTTCAAATTTGCATCTCTGCTAAATATTGTTCTATCCTAACAAACTATACGTTCAATAATCAGTAAATAAATTGACTTTCACTGGTTCCTTTTTTGTTGACATGTAGGCCTTTTTAGACTTAAAAAAAAAAACACAAATGAGACTGCAGTCAGGAAATTCAAGTCAGAGATTGAAGAAAGGAAAAAGAGAAGGAAGTCGAGGCATTAAGTTCAATCTGTGGTGTGAAAAAAAATACAAATATCGAATATAAAGGTCTAAAATAAGGAGATAAATAAAAAAATGTTTCAAGTCTTTAGACAGAAAAACATTTTACATATGGTTAGACAAAGGCAAGGCAAAGTCTACTTATATAGCACTTTTCATACACAATGGTAATTCAAAGTTCTTTACATATAAAAGGAATTTAAATAATCATAAAAAATAATCACTACAATGAAAACAAGGAATTTAAACATTTTTAAAATTACTGATAAATAAGAGATGGCCAACTGAAAAGGAATTTGTCTATAGTACATGATGTTAAAATGTTTATTGGTAGGCCTATATATCTTTCAAACAGCACTTTATATAAACTGCATTCAAATGGAAATATTACAGCTGGAACTTAAAGTTAACAAAAGCAATACAGAAAAGTAAAGAAAAAAACATCTGGGTATATAAATTACGTTTTACAAAACGTGAACATGTAAATGTAAGTTAAGTAAGTAAATAAAATGTTTCAGAGTTTTAAGTATTTTAAAAATCGAAATAGAAAGTCTGAAATCTTTGCCTCACTATCTCCAAATATTTATTATTGTAATATACTTTATTTGATATTTTTCTGTTGATTCTTGCTCTTTGTGTGTTTTTATTTCTAATCTTGCTATATTGTTGTAAGTATAATATTTTTGTTGATTATTTATAGTATTAATGGTGGTTGTGCCTTATGTTGTTCCCTGTCTTATGTACATTTTCGCAATTAAAAAAAAACATTTTATATATATATATATAACCTATAAAAAAAAGAAGTAAGTAAATAAAACTTGAATTCACCCTATTTTTCATTAAGGATGTGTAATGTAAAAACAATAAACCCTGTTAGCCCGACTTAAATACATCTTTCAGATGTCTAGTGGTTTGCAGAATTGCATGCAATATCAAAATATCTCTCACCACAAAAAAAAAAAAAAAAACTCTCACAATCAAAAATAAACAGCTACAATGACTTCAAAACGTATTTGGACACTTCAGTCACACTTAATGCATGAATAGCAAATTATTTCTTGTAAAGAAGCACACTTACAAACAAAACATTTGAGTAAAATAGATATTGCTGCAACCCTTTTCATGCAAAATAAAACAAATGCGACCATGGAGCACAAAACCAGTCTCAAGCCAACAATACATTGTATGGGTCAAAGTTATCAATTTTCCTTTAATGCCAAAAATCATTAGAATATTGCAAGATCATGTTCCATGAAGATATTTAGTAAACTTCCTACTGTAAATATATCAAAACGTAATTTGTGATTAGTAATATGCATTGCTAAGAACTTCATTTGGACAACTTTAAAGGCAATTTTCTCAATATTTTGATATTTTGCACCCTATCCTAACAAACCATGATGGAAAGCTTATTTATTTACTTTTTAGCTTTCAGATGATGTATAAATCTCAATTTCAAAAAATTTACCCTTATGACTGGTTTTGTAGCACTTTTATAGTGCTTTATCTATTTGTGTCAATAGATTGCAATTACAATGCATATTTTTAAAGACCGTTTTCTCAAAATGAGTCTTTTCTCCTACACTGAACCATAAATCTCCACTTCAGCAGCACTTACACACACCAAACTGTACATTTTTATTCCTGTCTATATTCTGAAGGTTTTTACAGAGGGATTATAATTTGCTTGATTTTATACATTTTATTACCCAAAAAATATAAAAAATCTATTGTTTTCTGCCTGTATTTTGACAAAATGAGATACCCAAAATTCCTTCTGTAAAAATTTGACTCTAATATGTCAAAAAAATTAAACGAGAATTTTGAAACTGACTTCATCCAGTGTTTAAATTTTTGTACTAGAAATGTATGCAAATGAGCACATACGGGGCAGCCGTGGCCTAATGGTTAGAGATTCGGACTTGTAACCCAAAGGTTGCAGGTTCGAGTCTCAGGTCCGGCAGGGATTGTAGGTGGGGGGAGTGAATGTACAGCACTCTCTCCACCCTCAATACCACGACTGAGGTGAGTCCCTTGAGCAAGGCACCGATCCCCCAACTGCTCCCCGGGCGCCGCAGCAATGGCTGCCCACTGCTCTGGGTGTGTGTTCACGGTGTGTGTGTGTTCACTACTGTGTGTGTGCACTTGGATGGGTTAAATGCAGAGCACAAATTCCTTGTATGGGTCACCATACTTGGCCTCACTCACCCCCTTTCCTTTTTCCTTTCCTTATTTCATTAAACAATGCCTCATTTGCATATTAAATATTTTATAAAACTTGTAATACAAAAAATGTTTTCAATTATCAATGTAATTAATCAACTACGTAAGGAAGGTGATAACTATTAGTTTTTTTTAAGCCTATTCACTTGCAGTGTCTCGCCTTAAATGAACAGACTTTGTTTTAAAAAATGCTGTTTTATGTGCAGACTTAAAAAAATCGAGTGCACTTTTGTCTACTTTTTGGGGCTTGAGAAAAAGCCAATGCCACGTCACCCTGTTGGTGCGTACATGACACTCAACGCAAGAGCGTGACCTTCAGCGCAGGAGAAACTCGAACGTTTTTGACCCTTCCGGCTTGCCATACCGGCTGGTCGCGTCGCGTTGCATGCAAACCAATGAAAATGCACGAATTTTCTGTTTTCCCCCAAAGCGTGTGCCATCTTTCCTCTCTGTGCATGCATCTCTCTCCCCCAGCAGCTGCTTGTGTTATGCACGCATGCATTTGAGCCTGCACACACGCATGGCCGTCATCCGGGTTGCATTCGTGCAGCAGACGCCAGAGAGGGAGAGAGCGCCGCAAACATCACGGTAAATCAAAAGGTGAACCCCGGAGCGGAGAGGAAAGACGCCTAGTATGGCGTCCGCGTTCGGCTGTAGGACTCTGAGCAAAGATGATGTGAACTACAGGATGCATTTCCGCATGATCAACGAGCAGCAGGTGGAGGACATCACCATCGACTTCTTCTACAAGCCGCACACCATCACCCTGCTCACATGCACCGTGCTCTGCCTCATGTACTTCGCGTTCACGCGGTGAGTGACGCACCACGACAATAGCACACAAAGAGCCGCAGTGACAGCATGTTACTATAGCAACACGTGACCGCGCAGCTTTGTTTTTATATAGTCGTCATGCTGTCTAAATCTGAATTATGTGGCTTTTCGTGTGTGTTTGTTGTTCTGGGGTCAGGTTGTATTCATAAAGTCAACAGCAGCGATCTTATAGTGGATGCGCGCGTTTAAAATTCACAGTGTTTCACTTCCGGTAAAACAAACAACGGTATTGATGACGTCACCGCGTACTGAGGGACAATGATACCGCTGTTAGCTAGTAGCAAATCATAGTTCATGTCTGTGTTGTAAACAAAAGGCTATCGGTTTTTATTTATAGGCCTGCTCGTACAGTTGAGGTCAAAAGTTTACATCCCCCTTTCAGAATCTGGAAAGTGTGAATTATTTTAGGGGTCATACAAAATGCATGTTGTTTTTTATTTAGTACTGACCTGAATAAGATATTTCACATGAGTCCACAAGAGAAAATTTATTCTTTATTCTTCATACAGTGTTTTTTGTTTAGTGATAGTTGTTCATGAGTACCTTGTTTGTCCTGCCTGCTGTTTTTTCAGAAAAATCCTTCAGCTCCCACAAATTCTTTGGATTTCCAGTGTTTTTGTGTTTTTGAACCCTTTCCAACAATGACTGTGTGATTTTGAGATCCATCTTTTCACACTGAGGACAACTGAGGGACTCATATGCAACTATTACAGAAGGTTCAAACACTCACTGATGCTCCAGAAGAAAAAAACCCATGCATTAAGAGACAGGGGGTGAAAACTATTGGAATTTGAATATCAGTGTAAATTTAACTTATTTCGTCTTCTGGGAAGCATGTAAGTATCTACTGTAGCTTCTGAAGGGCAGTACTAAATGAAAAAAAAAAAACATAAAACATATTTAGGCAAAATAAGAAAAATGTACACATCTTCATTCTGTTCAAAAGCTTTTGCCCCTGGGTCTTAATGCATGTTTTTTCCTTCTGGAGCATCAGTGAGTGTTTGAACCTTCTGTAATAGTTGCATATGAGTCCCTCAGTTGTCCTCAGTGTGAAAAGATGGATCTCTAAATCACACAGTCATTGTTGGAAAGGGTTCAACTACACAAAAACACTGGAAAACCAAAGAATTTGTGGGAGCTGACGGATTTTTCTGAAGAACAGCAGGCAGTTTAACTGTTCAGGACAAACAAGAGATTCTCAAAACAAAAACACAGCATGAAGAATCAAGAATAACTTTTCTCTTGTGGACTATATGTAAACATATTTTATGTGGAATATCTAAGATATTTAGTTTGACCTAATGTACTAAAATAACTAAAACTGAAATAAAAATTAATACCAATGCAACACAATTACTAAAACTTAAGCTAAAATGTAGATGAAAACAGAAAATATAATTTTTTTTTTTCATCTATTAAAAATATTGGACTTCTCGTAGTGGATTTGCAAGACTTCTACAATCATTAATCTCCTTAAACTCCGCCCCTTTCTTAATACCCACTGCAAACTCACATTAAGACCTGCCTCTATTTTTGAGTGCCACACCCACATACCAACCATCCAATCAACAAAGTCCCACCCTATTTTCTTCTTTCAATAATCTGTTGCACTGACAATATGGATGAAAACATTTTTATCTTATGTCCATTTTTGTCCAGCATCGTTAATAGAAAAGAAACTATTTATGCTTTCAAAATGTCAGGAGCCTATGTGCATGTAGTGAATTGTGAAAGTGTGGTGGAATAGAAACAGGAAGATGGGCTGGGTGTGCGTGGGTATTTCAGTGTGTGACCGCGTGTTTCCGTTGCAGAGATGATGGAAACCAAGACAATAATCTGTGGGTGGGTCTCATCCTGGTCATCTCCTTCTTCTTGGTCATCAGCGTTCTGGCCTTCCCTAACGGTAAGAGTCTTGAAGTCGTCTGTGTTTTATGAGCACGCTCACACCAAGGTTCATATAAGGTGCTTGAAGTACTTTGACTCTTGGAAATTTAAGGTCTGGAAAAAACGCTTGAAAATGGCAAAATTGATTGAATTAAAGGAGAACTCCGGTGTGATTTTGACCTAAAGTGTATTGAATCATGATACCGAGTGTGAACGTACCTTGCATATTTCATCTCGGTTTGTGTCCAGCTGTCCGAAATCTGGGGTCAGTTAGCCGATGCTCACAACAGGCTGTCTATGAGAGTGAACAGGGCATCGGAAAAGCCATGTAAATAAATCACTGTTTTACGCAATTTACGAGGCACAAAGTAGCTCCACACTTCATCGGTAGACTTCCTAGGGCCCTGACATTTAAAACGAGACATTGAGAACTCAGAAAAAGCAGCGGTAGTTTATTTACAAGAAGATTTATACAGACAGTACCTGGGAAAGAAAATCCGGTAGCCGCCATCCTGAACTTAGTCACGACAAATCGAGTGTCGAGCACCAATGAATTTATCAGGTTATCAACGTATAAGGCTGTAGTTTCCTTCGTGCTCGACACTCGACTTATCGTGACTACATTTAAGATGGCGGCGACTGCTCTGTTCCTGGTGGAAGATGTCTGTATAAATCTTCTTGTAAATAAACTACCGGTGCTTTTTCTGAGTTCTCAATGTCTCGTTTTAAATGTCAGGGCCCTCGGAAGTCTACCGATGAAGTGCGGAGCTACTTTGTGCCTCGTAAATGGCGTAAAACAGTGATTGATTTACATGGCTCCTTCGATGCCCGATTGACTTTCATTGACAACCTGTTGTGAGCATCGGCTAACTGACCCCAGATTTCGGACAGCTGGACACAAACCGAGATGAAATATGCAAGGTACGTTCACACTCGGTATCATGATTCAATACACTTTAGGTCAATATCACACCGGAGTTCTCCTTTAAGTGTTTCATTTTGTCCTTTCACGCAATAAAAAAACAAAACATCATACCTTTTTTGCTTATTTTAGTTTATTTCACGTTTGTGCTCCGAAGTCCCGATCTAAATCAATTAATTATTTGCAATTGGTGATTTGAAATTCTGATCTAAATCAAATCATTGGATCGAGTATCGCTAAACGCGGATCGAATGGGTTTGTAAATGATTTCGCAACATGATTCAGATTCGTTTCCTAAACGGTAGAAAATATAAAACCGGTAAGTTGCGGCAGTAAAAACAAAACAGATTTTTTTAAAAACTATGCACAAATACAAATCCCTAAAGAAAATTAAATGTTGTTTTACTGTAGTAAAAGTGCTATGTTTTGTAATACTTTGTGCTTCACTTTATTTTTGCCAGTTTTTAAATGTATATTTTTAGTTTATCTATTTCTCCTTTTTTTTATTTGAAATGGAAGACATTGTTTGATAAGTGAGATCTCTGATTGAAGTCCTTGAAAATCAAAGTAGTTTCATTTTACACAGTGTCTACAAACGCTGTCACACATTAACAGAGGATTAATTTGATAATCAGTTAATCTAATGTCTGCAGTGCCACACTGGCCAAATTGTGTTATTGCAGCCCCCTGCATTAGGCCATATGAGATGATAAAAAGATTTCGATTTTTTAATTGTCTATGATGTTGACTAATCATTTCAGCCCTAGTTCAAAAGCTCTCTGTCTCATTTCAGGTCCGTTTACAAGACCTCACCCAGCAATATGGCGTATAGTGTTTGGTGAGTGGATCTGATGCTTATTTTTGAAGCCTAATATTAAAGATGCACTGGGAGATTATTTTTAAACATGAATAAATGATGAAAGAGCAGAGCTGAGGTCATATCTGAGTGGTTGGGTTAGTAGGTTGGTGTGTTTCTGGTTTCTGAAGTGTGTGTTTGTGTGGTCGTGCAGGATTGAGTGTGCTCTACTTCCTCTTCCTGGTTTTGATCATCTTCCTGAACTGGGAGCAGGTCAAGTCTCTCATGTACTGGCTGGATCCCAATCTGCGCTACGCCAAACGGGAAGCCGACATCATGGTCAGCAAGATCTGACACACTTCTGTTAAAAAATGATTGTTAACTGTGACTGCAAACAAATAAATGAATAACTAACTAAATAAATATTTTGGCCTCTTAAAATAAAATAAACATTAACTGTTGTAGATATTCAAACATAAACTAGTTGCCAAGAAAACATCATTTGTGACCCTGACCCACAAAACCAGTCATAACGGTCAATTTTGTTTTAAGTTGATATTTATAAATAATCTGAAAGCTGGATAAATAGTAGAGATACTAAATACTGAGAAAATCGCCTTTAAAGTTGTTTTTAGCAATGCATATTTCTAATCGAAAATTAAGTTTTGATATATGTGACCCTGGACCACAAAACCAGTCTTAAGTCGCTGGGGTATATTTGTAGCAATAGCCAAAAATACATTGTATGGGTCAAAATTATTGATTTTTCTTTTATGTCAAAAATCATTAAGAAATTAAGTAAAGATCATGTTCAATGAAGATTTTTTGTAAAATTCCTACTATAAATATATCAAAATGTAATTTTTGATTAGTAATATGCCTTGTTAAGAACCTAATTTGGACAACTTTAAAGGTGATTTTCTCAGTATTTTGAGTTTTTTTGCACCCTCAGATTCCAGATTTTCAAATAGATGTATCTCGGC
>NC_133369.1:2132491-2208520 GCF_049309525.1 Garra rufa | reverse complement strand
ACACTCACACACACACACACTCACTCACTCACTCACTCACTCACTCACACACACACACACTCTCACCACACACACACACACACACACACACACACACACACACACACTCACTCACTCACTCACTCACTCACTCACTCACTCACTCACTCACTCACACACACTCTCTCACTCACACACACACACACACACACACACACTCACACTCACACACTCACACACACACACACACACACTCACTCACTCACTCACACACACACACACACACACTCACTCACTCACTCACACACACACACACTCACTCACTCACTCACTCACTCACTCACTCACTCACTCACTCACTCACTCACACACACACTCTCACACACACACACACACACACACACACACACACACACACACACTCACTCACTCACTCACTCACTCACTCACTCACTCACTCACTCACTCACTCACTCACACACTCACACACTCTCTCACTCACACACACTCTCTCACTCACACACACACTCTCACTCACACACACACACACACACCTGTCGCTCTGATGCAGAACTTCACTTACAGCATGAGTCAGTGAGTCAATACACAGATAATGACCAATTGATTACGTTTGCCAGAAAATAAAAGTCAGTGTTACATTTTCATTCGATTACATTTGAAAATATTACATCAGTGGTTGAACACAGAATTTACTTGAAATAAAATAAATGAATAAATTCAACAAGCTACCAATAAACAATATAACTAAATATAAAATTAAATTAAATATAATTATAAAATAACTAAAACTAAACTGAAATAAAATAATATAGAGAACTACATAGACTTGTTAAAAAGACACAATTGCAACAAACAAAATTAAATTATTACATTTATATAAAAAGACTATTGTTTTTTTTTTCTAAAATTGTATTAATAATAATGTATTATTATTATTAATTTTATTCATATAATTTTAATATTTTATATAATAAAATTAAATAACAAATACACAAATGAATAAATATTATTTATTAATAATATATATATATATATATATATATATATATATATATATATATTTTTTTTTTTTTTTCATTTATATTATTCAATTACAGTTAATTAAATTAAATACCACAATATATCAATACATTTTGATCTAAAAATGATCTAAGTTTACTAAATACAAATTAATAAATATGAATTTATTTATTAGTAAGTTTATTATTATTTATATTGTTTATTATTTATATTATATATTTATTAGTTAGTTTAATTAAATACCACTATATATCAATAAAATTGTTAAAACGATCTGTTAACTAAATACAAATTAATAAATATTAATTCAATTATTAATAACAATTTAGTATTATTTAAATATTTATATTGTTTATGTATTACTTACTCAATCAATACAGTTAATTAATTAAATAACTACCACAATAAATCAATAAAATTGTTAAAACGATCTAAGTTGTCTAAATACAAATTAATATATATATATTATTAATTAAATTATTTGTTAACAATTTATTATTATTATTATTTTTAATATTATTAATATTGTTTATTTATATTATTATTATTCAATTATTAAAGTTAATTAAATCAATTAAATATCACAATATATCAATAAAATTGGTAAAACGATCTCTGTTAACTAAATACAAATTAATAAATATTATTAATTCAATTATTATTTATTAATAATTTATTATTATTATTATTTATAATGTTTATTTATTATTTTTTTGAAATATTTATATTATTACAGTTAATTAAATTAATTAAATGCCACAATATATTAATAAAATGGTTAAAACGATCTAAGTTAACCACTTAAAAACTACTTATTCCAGCATCACATTGTTCGTTAGAAACAGCTGAAATGATTGTAAGAGGAGACTGATGTGTGTTTGCTTGTAGAGGCACAATAATCCATCAATAATGTCTCCGTACAGCTGTTCTTCATGCATCTTCTTCCTAATTTTGCGGAGTGCTGGTGGGATCAGGTGATCCTGGATATTCTGCTGTGTAACGGAGGAGGGATCTGGCTGGGGATGACCGTCTGCCGCTTCCTGGAGATGCGCCACTATCACTGGGCCAGCATCAAGTAAGAAACCATCTCAAAAACTGCATCCTGAGAGAGTTTGGCAGTGACCAAACATGCTTAAATAATTGTGTTTGTGCCTCTCAGAGACATTCACAGCACTACGGGGAAGATCAAGCGTGCGGTTCTGCAGTTCACGCCGGCTAGCTGGACCTACGTTCGCTGGCTCGACCCTAAGTCTTCCTTGCAGAGAGTCACGGGAGTCTATCTGTTCATGATCATATGGCAGGTCGGTCCTTCACAATACACTCACATCTCTATCAGACAGTGTTCAAAAATTAAAGTTGACAGTTTTATGAATTAAGTAGATTATTAAGGTTTAATCATTCCATTAAAACTGAATCCTAAAAAATGTAAATGGACTAAATGGAATTTGGGAAAAAATAAATAAATAAATGGGATTTTCTAAGGCGATTTCATTGATTTGTAATTATTAATCAAATAATTGCTTTCATTTTAGTTACGGTTCTGATTTATATAAGCATAAATATTATCTTTCTCATTGTAATTATATTTATATATAGATGATCTAAAACTTATATGGTTAGAAGGATGAAGAAATATATTTGATTATTAACCAATGTATCGGTATTTCTTACTACATCTTTAATTTTTATCATCTTTCTCTCAAATTATATAATATATTTTTCTTAATTTTTTTTATTTATTATTTACTTTTTTAAAATCTTTTTGAGTTTTTTTTTAGTCTGTCTTTAAATTATATAATGAGAAATATTAATAAATATATGTAATGTAAAAAAACATCAATATTTCTTACTTCATCTTTAATTTTTGGAGTTTGTCTTTAAATAATAAGAAATATTAATTCATATATTTAATTAAACTCCACTTTATCAGTATTTCTTACTTCATCTTTATTTTTGCTTTTATTTTTTTCTTAATTACATACCAATTCATCAATATTTCTTACTTTATTTATTTATTTATTTATTTTAGTCTGTCTTTAAATTAAATAATGACAAATATTAATAAATATATTTATATATTTAATGAACATTTATCAATATTTCTTACTTCATCTTTAGTTTCTGGGTCTTTCTCCAAAGCACATAGTGAGAAATATTAATAAATATATTTAATTAAAAACCAATGCATCAATATTTCTTACTTCATTCAAATGTTTTGCGTCTTTCTCCAAATTATTTAATATGAAATATTGATAAATATATTTAATTAAAATCCAATTTATCAGTATTTATTCATCTTTTTTTTTCTATGAGTCTGTCTCCAAAGTATATAGTAAGAAATATTAATAAATACATTTAATTAAAAACCAATGTATCAATATTTCTTACTTTATCGTTAGTTTTGTGACTCTTTCATCAAATTATATATTGTGGAGAATATTGATAAATGTATTTAATTAAATACCAGATCATCAATATTTCTTCATATTTTTTATTTTTTTATCTTTTTGAGTCCGTCTCCAAATTACATAGTGAGAAATATTAATAAATATATTTAATTACATACCAATTCATCAATATTATTTATTTTATTTTTTTGAGTCGGTCTCCAAATTATGTAGTTAAAAATGCTAATTAATATATTTAAGTTAAATTAAATTAACTTACAATTCATCAATATTTCTCACTTTGTTTTTATTTTTTTATTTTTGAGTCTTTAAATTAAATAGTGAGAAATATATTTAATGAAAAAAAAATTATCAATATTTCTTACTTCATATTTAATTTTTGGAGTCTGTCTTTAAATTATATAGTGAGGAATATTAATAAATATATTTATTTAAAATAGAGGATAAGGTCAGAGTTAATCAATATTTCTGACTTCATCTTTAATTTTTGGAGTCTTTCTCTAAATGATATAATGAGAAATATTGATAAGTGTTACCGTTAATTAAATGCCATTTGTACATTTTATTAATGCAATCATTAATTTTAATTAACCAAATTAATGAAATGACAATATATTAATAAAATAGTTAAAACTACTTAAGTTAACTGTTTCAGTCTTCATCAGTCAGTGTTTTTATCTTTGTTTTTTATTCTCAGCATAAAGAGTAAGTATTTCTTTAAGTAGTTGATAAGTGTGGGTCACATGAGTTCACATGAGAGAATGGCCAATCAGACTGAAGCTCCGCCCCCTAAACCGTTTCCACGGCGATGAAAGGCCGTTCTTCATTGTCTTTTGTGTGAGAGGAGGCTTGGCTCTTCGCTCCCTACTGAGGGCCCTTTAAACACTAATTAAATGTCTTTGAGATGAGAATTGGAGGAGGAGGAGAGCCACTTCACACACTCTCAACAAATCAGCTGACAATCTCAATACTGGTTTAAGTGTGCTGCGAATCTCTAAAGCACAATCTCAACCAATTGTAATGAATTTTGAGGCAAGGTATGAGATTTCACACAAATGTTGCTTTGAAAAAGTAGTTATATTTCCACTATGCTTGCTATTTTCAGAAGTTTTTAGATCAATTGGCTTATCTTAAGTAGCTCAGGTTATAAAAACGAAACTATTTATGTATTTTTATTTTATTTTTAAGAGTTATATAGTGAGAAATATTAATAAAAAGCTAAATACTAGTTTAACAGTGCTTCTCAACTTGTACTTCATCTTTTTTTTTCTCTCTTTCTCCAAATTATATAGTGAGAAATATTGATGAATATATTTAATATAATTTGTCGCATTGTCTTTTGATTTACTTATTTATTTTTGGTCAGTCTCCAAAATATATAGTGAGAAATATTGATAAATGGACTAAATACCAGTTTATCAATATTTCAACTTAACGTACTTCATCTTTTTGTGTTATTTTTTGGGAGTTTTTCTCCCAATTATATAGTGAGAAATATTTAATAAATATATTTAATAAAATAACAATTCATCAATATTTGTCACATTGTCTTTTTATTTATTTATTTATTTATTTAAAGTATTTAATATTAATTAATAATAATATTAATATTAATTAATTTTTGAGAGAAATATTAATAAATATATTTAATTAAGTAACAATTCATCAATATGTGTTAAATTGTCTTTATTTATTTAAAATATTTATAATTAAGATTTATTTATTTATTTATTTGGGGGGAGTCTTTCTCCAAATTGATACATATATTTACTTAAATATTTATTTAAATTCATCAATATTTGTCACGTTGCCTTTTTATTTATTTAAAATATTTATTATTAATTAATAATATTATTTATTTATTAAGACTCCTCAAAAAAAATTTAAATTAAATAGTGAGAAATATTGATAAATATAGTTAATTAAATGCCAGTTCATCAATATTTTTCATGTCGTTATTTATTTATTTTTATTTGTTATTAACTAATAATAATAGAATTCGTTTTTATTTTTTTTATTTGGGGGGGGGGGGGTCTTTCTCCAAATTAGATAAATATATTTAATTAAATACCAATTCATCAATATTTGTCAAGTTGTCTTTATTCATTTATTTAAAGTATTTATGATTTATTAATAACATATATATATATTTTTAAAGTCTTTCTCCAAACTAGATAGTGAGAAATATTGATAAATATATTTAATTAAATACCAATTCATCAACATTTGTCACGTTGTCTTTATTTATTTATTTATTTAAAGTATTTATGATTATTTAATATATATTTTAATTATTTTTCCAAACTAGATAGTGAGAAATATTAATAAATATATTTAATTAAATATCAATTCATCAATATTTGTCACGCTGCTTTATTTATTTATTTATTTTTTGGTCTGTCAGTTTTATAGTGAGAAATATTAATAAATTCACTTTATTTAAAATATTTATTATGAATTAATAATAATGTTAATATTTATTTATGTGCTGCAAATCTCTGAAGCACAATCTCAACCAATTGCAATGAATTTTGAGGCGATTGTGTGATTTCACACAAATGTGGCTTTGAAAATAGTAATATTTCCACTCTGCTTGCTATTTTGGGAGGTTTTTAGATCATTTGCTTCATTTTAAGTTGCTCAGGTTAAACATCTGATTGACTGCTGCATTTAATACATGTGTGATGTGCAAAATGTGTTTTTGTGAGTGTGTGAGTGTGTGTGTGTGTGTGTGTGTGTGTGTGTGTGTGTGTGTGTGTGTGTGTGTGTGTGTGTGTGTGTGTGTGTGTGTGTGTGTGTGTGTGTGTGTGTGTAACTAAAAATCACTTTGCATCCATCCTTCGTGCATTACTTCATCCTTGTTGAATGCTAGATTTATCATTGTTTGTTCAGTTGCACTAAAAGACAAATGAATCTACTAATGGACTAGCTTTTTTGTCGTTGTTTTGGTTGATAGCATACTTTTTTTTTTCTCTCTGATTCAAGCTGACGGAGCTGAACACGTTCTTCCTGAAGCACATCTTCGTGTTCCCAGCATGCCACGCTCTCAGCTGGTGCCGGATTCTCTTCGTCGGGATCATCACTGCTCCTACAGTACGGTAAGTGACAAACACACATATTTGCAATTTGCAGATCGTTTTATTTCCATAATCTGATGTATTTTAGAAGAAAACAACGAAAAATTTAGACTAGGACTTGATTTTTATCCACTGTAATTGCTAAAAATGTCAAAAGGAATCAATGCAGGTTTTTTCAAACTTAGGATTTTTGAGCTAATAAAAAGCTAAAAAATAATGATACAGTTAAACATACAATTAAAATGGATAAAAAATGTAAAAAATAAAAATGGATAAAATTATAATAAGTAATTTGAATGTAAAAACGAGCAAATTAAAACATGGTGCCCACACACATAAATCATTGAATAATAAAAAATGTTAAATTAAAATTGATTGAAAAAGTAACTTAATTTATAAAATGTTTAAATTAATGTAAAAACAAAATTTAAATCATAATGTAAAATTAAAATTGATTAGAAATGGCACAAAAATTGCTAAAATTAAAATAAATAATATTAATGTAAAAACAATCATATGTAATCTGAATAATTTTAATATAAAACAAATACAAATATAATGTCCACACACCTGAAGCATTAATTAAATCCTCAAAGTATAAAATTGAAATTGATTAAAAATGTGACACAAAAATGGCTAAAATTTAAAGAAATATGAATGTAAAAACAATCCAATAAAAATGTAATGCCCACACACCTGAATCATTTAATTATATCATAAAAATGTCAAATTAAAATTGATAAAAAGTAACAATGTATAAAATTAAAATAAATATCAATGTAAAATCAAACCAAGGTCAAATTAAAATTGATGATAAAATGTTACAATTAAAATGAATATCAATATAAAATCAATCAACTGAAAATGTAATGGCTACACACCTGAATCATTAATTAAATCTTCAAAATATAAAATTGAAATTGATTGAAAATGTAACGCACAAAATGGCTAAAAATAATAATAAATAAGAAATATTAATATAAAATCAAATCAATTAAATCATAAAAATGTACAATTAAACTACATTAAAAAAAACTCAATAAAACTGGATAAAATTAAATGTATAAAAGAAAAGTAATAAAAATTGATCAAATTAAAATAAATAATATTAATATAAAAAGTCAAATTAAAATGTAACCAGAATAATTTATCGCTGCATAGGATGAAAGTACAATAAAAACTATATATTAGGGTTGTGCCGATAGACGATAGTATCGTGTATCGACGATAGTCAGAGATATCGCCTGTTGCTAATGCCTTTGGCGATAGTTAGACGATTATTATTATTATCCGTCAACAAAGAACTTAACTTTAGCAATGCAGCACAGAGAGTCTGTTCTAGGATGCTTCAGAAACTTGCCGCGGTATAAACACACGCATAGAGAGGCCACAGCGCCTTAACGCAACTCGTGCAGTGTAAATGGGAGATTTTCATCATACAGTACGGTGGTAGATTAACTGATTCTAACGGGAGTGTTATATTATATTAGCATTGCAGTCATTAGGATAACAGAGGTAGTAAAACCTGGTTCAGGCTGAATTAATTACGATGTATCATAATCAGTCTGTATACAGTAAACATAAACATTCATCTCAGTAACGTCTATAGGCGTTAATTAGAATTACGATGCAATCAGATGGCGCTAAACATACACACGTGAATTACACGCGCGTCACTTCTCCGCATTCAATATGAACTGAACTACAACATCACCTGATGACAACGGTCAGACATACAGCGGTAACATTACCTCAATATGACGGGCAAAGAAAGATTCATTCATTTACATTCTGGCACGCACATTTACAGCTCACTCACTGACGATAGCAGAGAATGAAACCGAAAGTAACTTGAACAACTCCGGCAGAACTATAGTCAACGCTCTGTACACGCACAACTTAATCATATGCCAAAAGAAAGTCTACCTTTACAAAACGAATAAGGAATTTAGTACAGAGATAATTAATTAAATTAGCACGATAGTATCGTGTATCGGCGATCTCTCAGGCTGACGATAGGGCGATTTGAAAATTGAGCATATCGCCCAACACTAATATATATATATAATATAATATAATATAATATAATATAATATAATATAATATATAATATATATATATATATATATATATATATTATATTATATCTTGCGCACTGCTCAAACTTTGTGAAACATAAAACAGATTGCAAAACATTAAAAGCCTGAGGAAGGATTATTAACTGTATCTATATTACTATATATAAAAACGATATATAAAATTTGTGATGATGCAAGTTTGAGCAGTGTGCAGGAATTATGTTTATATACATTTTTAAAATTAAAACGGTCAAAATAAATTTATTCCAAAACATGAAATATATTTGTTTACTTGCGTCATGTGACCATTAAATGATGTGCAAATGTACAAATGCAAATGTTTTGTTAAATTATTCAAATGACCTGGTCTAAAACGTTGTTTTTTTGTGTGTAAAAACATGCACTGTTCAATTGTGGGGCGTCAGATCCAGAGCATGTTATTTTTTTTTATTATTATTTTTTTTCTATAAAATTTTGTGTGCAGAGTGTATTATCTCAGTTGGATGATTTAAAGGTTAATGACTGATGTGATGTGTTCCTCTGTTCAGGCAGTATTATGCGTATCTGACGGACACACAGTGCAAGCGGGTCGGGACTCAGTGCTGGGTGTTCGGGTGAGTCTAAAGTCTAAAGCAGTTCTGTTGTAATGTGGAGCATGCCGTTTGTCACACGCTAATGTTCATGCATGTGTGTGAGGTTGGGCATGGGCTGGTGCAGATGCTGGTCAAACGTTTAACCACAAACCCGCATGAACACTAGTGTTCCACTGCAGCGCATCAGTGGGCTTCACTACGCTATTGTTATTTACCTTATCTTACAATGACCTACATTTAGTTCACTTTGAGTCATGTGCTAAACATCTAGGTTGGATTTTATCTAACATCTTTATTTAAGATTCTTCGGCGTCGTGTTCCAGTAGAAAGTAGAGCTGCACTATATCGATGCCTTGGAATTATAAGGTTCTATCTGACATTTTTGTCTCAGTTTAGTTTTCATATATTCTTATTCTGTGAACTTATAACTTATTTACTTGTTTTTTTTGTAAGCTGTGTACATTTTGAGCCTTTATTTTTAAAACAAAAAGGGTTCTATCTACAGAAGTCTATGGAACGCAAAAAAACTTTGAAGCTCAGAAGTGCTCAGAATGCATATAGAAACTTGTAATTCCAAGGCGACGTTATATAAAAATAAAATCGTAATTGCTTAATGCAATTGTCAAACACAGCCTGTGGTTTAATTAAATAAATACATTTGGCTTCTATATGTAAATGCTATGTGTACTGTGTATATTTATACTTATTTTTAACATTAAAGCAGTCAAAATAAAAAGCTTATTAAAATATTATACATATTTGACCATTAAACAATATCGACAAATACTGGTCAAAATAAAAGCTTGATAGTTTAGAGTATGAAAATGAATTTTTCTTTACAAAAATTATTACATTTTTTTGCAATTTTACAGTAAAATTAAATTATTTTTATTACTTTTTTATTTTACAGTATTGTTTCAATATATTTTTTTATTTTGAGAATATTTTTGTTTCATAATAATCACAATAAATTATGTAAATAATTATTTTTATTTTATAGAATTTTATCATTTTACAGGCCTATCTAGCCCTAAATGATTATTGTAATGTAATTGTAATATTTTTAAAAAGGTAATTTGTCAGCATCTTTTTTTAATTTATTATTTATAATGCAGATGCACTCTGTGACTCTAAAAGTATTTATTTATTTTTTTCCAAATTTTAAAAATTTATACATCATCCAAAAGCTAAATAAATAAGCTTTCCATTGATGTAGTTGTTGGAATAGGACAATATTTTAGATACAACTATTTGAAAATCTGGAATCAGAGAGTGCAAAAAATCCAAATACTGAGAAAATCACATTTAAAGTTGTCCAAATGAAGTTCTTAGTGATGCATATTACTAATCAAAAATTACGTTTGAGATATTTACAGTAGGAAATCTTTAATGATTTTTGGCATAAAAGAAAAATCAATAATTTTGACCCATACAGTGTATTTTTGACCAATTCTACAAAGATACCCATGCTACGTAACACTGGTTTTGTGATAAAGTCGTCTGCTGAAATTTCATTGCATTTTATATTGCAAAAAAATTTAATATTGCATTGTCAGTTTTTTTTTTTTTTCTCAATATGGTGTCAAACTCTTGTTTTCTCTCCTGCAGGGCGATTGCTTTCCTGGAGGCGTTGGCCTGCATTAAATTCGGACAAGACTTGTTTTCCAAGACGCAGGTTCTCTATGTGATTTTGTGGCTCTTGTGTTTGGTGAGTTCCTGCAGTTTTTGATTGTTTGATTTCCACTCATTCAGCAGTGAAGAGCTTTTCTTGGCATCTGTGGGAGGAGGTTTTAGTGTTGAATTGATGATGTGTTTGTGTCTGGCGTCTGCAGGCTTTCATTACGTTCTTGTGTCTGTACGGGATGGTGTGGTACGCAGAGAACTACGGGCCCCGAGAGAAGGTGCGTCACCATTTCCTCACAATCACTGTCTGTGACTGTCTATCTTCAGTGCAAAACAAAAGCACATTCAGTTAAAGCATATTGTGATCGGTGTTACTGTAATTAAATGTGACCCTGGAGCACAAAACCAGTCTTAAGTCGCTGGGGTATATTTGTAGCAATAGCCAAAAATACATTGCATGGGTCAAAATGTTAGATTTTTCTAGTAAAGTAAAGATCATGTTCCATGAAGATTTTTTTGAAAAATTCCTACTGTAAACATATCAAAATGTAATTTTTGATTAGTAATATGCATTGTTAAGAACTTAATTTGGACAACTTTAAAGGTGATTTTCTCAGTATTTTGATTTTTTTGCACCCTCAGATTCCAGATTTTCAAATAGATGTATCTCAGCCAAATATTGTCCTATCCTAACAAACCATACATCAATAGAAAGCTTATTTATTGAGCTTTCATATGATGTATACATCTCAGTTTTGTAAAATTTAACCTTATGACTGGTTTTGTGGTCCAGGGTCACAAATGACTTATCCACTGCAAAAGTAAAAGGGATTACTGTTCATTTTTAGGTCATATAATCACAGTTATTAATAAAGTACTTGCATTACTGTAAATTTCAACAGTTCTATAATGAATATTGAATATGAAATCTAGATTTAAAGTCTAAAGACTAAATTGAATGCAGCGTCTTTAACCTTCTGCGCGCCGGTGCATTTACTTTTCAGTTTTTCTGATTCACAGAGAAACCATAAATACTCTGATACACGTAAGACTGAAATCAATTGAATCTAAAAAAAAGGCCCGCTTTTGTTTGTGTACACTGACAATAACAACAAAACATTGTGCTTTTGTAAAATAAACCCAAACCAACAGGGTGCGCTTTCTGCCATTTCAGTCTCCGTGAGCAACTTTCTACACATCAGCAAATACTTGACAGAGAGGCATGAGACATATGTGACCCTGGAGCACAAAACCAGTCTTAAGTCGCTGGGGTATGTTTGTAGCAATAGCCAAAAATACATTGCATGGGTCAAAATTATTGATCATTTATGCCAAAAATCATTAGGAATAATTAAGTAAAGATCATGTTCCATGAAGATTTTTTTTGTAAAATTCCTACTATAAATATATCAAAATGTAATTTTTGATTAGTAATATGCATTAAGTACTTAATTCGGACAACTTTAAAGGTGATTTTCTCAGTATTTTGATTTTTTTGCACCCTCAGATTCCAGATTTTCAAATAGATGTATCTCAGTCAAATATTGTCCTATCCTAACAAACCATACATCAATAGAAAGCTTATTTATTGAGCTTTCATATGTTGTATACATCTCAGTTTTGTAAAATTTAACCTTACGACTGGTTTTGTGGTCCAAGATCACATATTTCTATAGAAACCTTGAAGTGTCTACTTTTAAATGAACTAATTCAAATAAAAAAATTAATATTCTCTGATTATGTAATCCATGCCGAACTAAAGCAAGGTACAGTCTTCCTGTATCTGAGCTCATTATAAGTGACCCTGGACCACAAAACCAGTCATAAGGTAAAATTTTACAAAACTGAGATGTATACAACACATGAAAGCTCAATAAATAAGCTTTCTATTGATGTATGGTTTGTTAGGATAGGACAATATTCAGCTGAGATACATCTATTTGAAAATCTGGAATCTGAGGATGCAAAAAAATCAAAAAGACTGAGAAAATCACCTTTAAAGTTGTCCAAATTAAGTTCTTAACAAGGCATATTGCTAATCAAAAATTACATTTTGATATATTTACAGTAGGAATTTTACAAAAAATCTTCATGGAACATGATCTTTACTTAATTTCCTAATGATTTTTGGCATAAAAGGAAAATCAATAATTTTGACCCATACAATGTATTTTTGGCTATTGCTACAAATATACCCCAGCGACTTAAGACTGGTTTTGTGCTTCAGGGTTACATATGCAGTCATCTAGATACAAATAAATAGACAATGACAACAACAACAACAACAAAAAAATAATAAACAAGATTAATTTACTTTTTATTTAGATGATTTTTGTAACTTATTCTTACTTGCATTGAGTTAACGTGTTATTTTTGCATAAACTTGTATGGATTTTACTAGTTGGGCTTTTCCTAAAGATCTTGCCAAACTGAAATGTAATGTTTAACTTTTCTTAAACTTTTTCTTAAGAGTAATTCTGTTTTTTAACCAAAGGTGGATTTTAAATAAAAATGTTTAAATATTACAGTTGTTTAGGCTAAACTATTCTATGTTGGATTCAAATTAAAAGATTAAAGAGTTTAATTTTGTAATTTCTATGATTTAAGGTTTGTAGGGATTTTAAGATTTAAGTTACTTATTGAGTAAATAAATTACTTTTCAGACAGAGTAATTAGTAAAGTAATTTAAAAACTGATTATGTATTTAGTAATTATTAATTAATTTATTTTTTGAAAGTTACTTACCCAACACTGATTGTGATCAAGAGCTGTCAAGCTTTGAAAAATGAGAAAAAATACCATAAATGTGTCATATGACTTGATCATCTTCCCGTCCATCAAAGACAAAACAACAAAAAATAATGAAACATTCTTAAACCCTCTGGGCCTCATTAAGGGGTCACACTTGGCTCCCTCGCGGTCAAAAGTGACCGAAGCCTTAAAGTAACTTTTTTTTTCTTCAGGAAAATCAATTAAATACATTTTTGTTCAATAATATTTTGTGATTATTATTTAGAATTTTGAGCATTTTTTATGAATCTATGCAATATTTATACAGTTTTAATGAGCAATTTTTTCCCACTAGAATAATATTTTATATTATATTTTTTAATTTAATTATTTATTTATTATTTTTCAATAAATACAACATTTCACATTAAAATAGAGTAAAAGCATTTAAAATCCATTTTTTAAGTGAAAATTGCACCATCTAGTGGCATAAAAAATAAAAACTTGTGTAATGTCATGTAACCTCCTGTATCTCCCTATATACATATATACAGGGGCTTTGGGATTCCTATTGTTTTTTTAGTTTTTTTACTGTTTCTTCATTTTAATAGGCTTTGCATTTAGAAATATATTCAGACATTCTAAAAGATTACTTTTGGCAAGGTTTAGATATTTTTTGATTGGATAAATATCAGGTTTTGCATTTTTCTGCTTATTTATTGTGTGTGTGCGCGTGCGTGCGTGTGTCAGTTCTGTACTTTTGTTATTTTAGAGTGTCAGTCCTTGCTTGCTGAACACTTCTTTTCATCACAGTGGCTGATTTGTAGCTTGTATTACCAAAAGATTATCTGAATTATCACATTTTTTCGTATTTTCCATTCATTTCCTATGTCGGTCATTTCTGACCGCGAAGGAGCCAAGTGTGACTAATTTTTTTTTTGACCCTTTAACATATCCGAATCATGTCACTGATTTTTTTGTGTACTCACATAGCTAATGCAACAAAAGTCACCAAGTGTCATCTCATTCTGATGAAGCTACGATTTTTAAAAATTCAAAACATAAAATTTTTCGGTCAAAAATGACAGAAGAGGCCCAGAGGGTTAAATATAGATGCATTTACTTGCGCGTCAAAGTGAGAAAAATGCAATTAAAATTGAGTTTTTGCCTAAAACAAGAACAAGTATTTGCCAGTGGGCTCAGAAGAACTTAAATCAAAGAGAAAACAAGTATTTTTCTCTTATTTAAATATAAACTCATTCCATCTTGAATTAAGTTCTGTAAGACTAGATGGAAATACTTGGAAAGAAAATCATTTTCATGGATTTATCCAAATTTGGGCTGTCAAGTAATTAAAATGTCTAATCTAATTAATTACAAAATATGCTGATTAATTTACGTAATTAATCCTAAATCAAACGCACATAAAGTTTGACTGAGAAATGACCCCTCCAAACGATTAAAGTCATTATTGTGTCAAATAAGAAAAGCACTGAATAGAAACTACTAAGAAGTAGCTTTAGAAACAAATAAACAAAAAAATTGTTGATTATTCATTGAGGTTTTGATTTTTAAAAATGAAACATAAAAATAAAAGAACTCCAGTAGGTGGCGTTGAGTCACTGTCATAATGAGCGAGTCACTGAATCATTCATTCAACTGATTTCAAACTGTTGATTCATTTAGAAACAATGCAAGTGACTGCCTTTATGAATGAGTCACTGAATCATCGACTCACTCGAATAGCGAATCACAGCTGTGTTGCTCAGAGAAACAACATTGTATAAAAAAATTGATAAAAATTAAAACAAATAATATTAATATGAAAACTGTCATCATTGATTAAATCATAAAACTGCTCAATTAAAATGGTTAAAAATGTAACAAACTTTGATTAAATTAAAATAAATGAATCATATAAAAACAATCCTATATGCAATACAAAATACAATTATTTTAACATGTTTTTCCCTAAAAAATTTTTTTACCAAATGAACACCACAAATTGACAGCTCTAGGTTTTTTGTTTTTTGTACGACCTCCGAAGACTTGGAACTTTTGTTAGGCTGCTTTTTTGTGCTTCTGTTCTGCAATTATCAGTTGTGACCTCAAACACTTTAATGTAAATATAAAACCAATGGTAACACTGTATTTAAGTTTATCTTGAGGGTTTTTCAATGTAATTGATGTGATATTTTGACACTGTAGAGCTTCTCGGAGTGCGAGGACAGTATTTACACGGAGCCGGGCGACGGTCTGTCTGAATGCAGAGGTAAACAAAGAAACCACATTCACACTCATTATTAACCGTTATTAATGGTTTGTTCAGGTAATGATGGATTACCAAAACACTGAATCTAGGCTGTAGTGTTGTGACCTCTTGTGGTGAACTAGACACATGGCTGACTAGCTGTCAAACCAATCTTTTTTAATACTAGAGTATTGCATATTGCACAGTTGGCAAATGTATTAGTTAGTTTTTTTTTTTTTTAAGCTTTAGTCTTTTGTCATTTTCATCTGATTGAGTTTGTATTGCATTTATTGTGTAGATATTGTTTTTTTTAAATATATTTTCAATTAGTTTTCATTTTTCTATTTTCCATTTTTCATTGTCATTTGCAGGTTTTAGTTAGTTTTTTTTTTGTCATTAGGTATCTTTTTATATTTTTAATTAGTTTTTGTATTTTCTATTTTTTCTATTTTTCCATTTAATTTGAAAGTTTTCATAATGTTGTCGGGCTGTTTTGTTTTTAGTAGATATTGCTTTTAATATTTTCAATTAGTTTTTGTTTTTATATTTTTCATTAGCTATCTTTGTATATTTTTAATTAGTTTTTATTGCATTTTCGTTTTTTCCATTTAATTCGAAAGTTTTCATAATTTTGTTGGGCAATTTTGTTTTTATTAGACATTGCTTTTCAATCAGTTTTCATTTTTGTATTTTCCATTTTTTCATTTGCGTTTGCAGGTTTTAGTCTTTTTTTTGTAATTTTCATTAGTTATCTTTTTATTTTTTGAATAAGTTTTTTCCATTCAATTTGAAAGTTTTCATAATTTAGTTGGGTTGCTTAGTTGTTAGATGTTGCTTTTATATATTTGCAATTAGTTTTAAAATTTTTAATTTTGAATGTTTTAGTATTTTTGCCATTTTCATTAGGTATCTTTTTATATTTTTAATTAGTGTTATTTTTGTGTTTTCAATTTAATTTTAAAGATTTTTTTATTATTATTTTTTTTTATTTTGCATTTGCAGGTTTTAGTAATTTGTCATTTACATCAGTTATCTTTTATATTTTGAATTAGTTTTTATTGTATTTTATTTTTTTCCATTTAATTTGAAGGTTTTCATAGTTTTTTGGGGGGTTGTTGGTTGTTTTTATTAGATATTGCTTTTCAATATTTTCAATTTGGTTTTAATCTTGTAGGGTCTATTTTTCATTTTAATTTGAATGTTTTAGTTTTGTCTTTTTTTTAAATCAGATATTGCTTATTTATATTTCAATTAATGTTTTTGTAGTTTACATTTTTAAAAAAAATCTTTATTAGATATCTTTTTTAAATATTTTGAATTAGTTTTTATTTTTGTGTTTTCCATAATCATTTTAATTTAAGTTATAGTAATTTTTAACAATTTCTTGATGTGTTTTTTTTTTAGTTAATGCATATTTTAAATGTTTTTTTTTTTTTTTTTAGTTTTAGTAAATGATAATAAACCTGGTAGTCAATGCATATATAGTTTACATGCTATGCACAGTATTCAAACTACAATATTTTGGCCTATAGGTCTTTGTTAGCATGCATGCATTGTGCATTGTTTCTGTGCATGAACTCAAACATACGTGCCGGTGTTTTCTCTCATGTTGTAATGTGTTTATGCTGTAGGGGAGTTTGAGATGGACAGCACAACGTCCTCTTCCACCAGGAAACGGAGGGACTCTGGAAATAACCAGAGCATCAACGGCATGGAGAAATAATGCCGTTTCTGAAAGGCTTTTAGACGGGAACTTTTGCACATGTGTCTCTCCTGTTAACGGAGGGAACATCAGATGACTGTGATGATGAAGGGTGAGATTGGCTCAGGTTCGGTCCGAACATTTCAGAGGTTTGCAGCGCTGCGAGACCCTTTGAAAAGGCAATGCTGTGTGTCCGGTGTTTAGTTAGCGAGCTCACTTTACCTGTTGAACTACAGAGACTGGTTAACCAGGTTAGATCCCAAGCAGCGCTGTGCGTCCTGGTGTTTTCAGTCGCATGCGTGACTCGTAACAGTGCTGGATTTGATGTCACAGCTGTATTTTACTGTATGCAGCCCACTTCAGATTATATTATTCATATCATAATGTGTCTACAAATGATCACGTATTTTAAAGTCAACATGAAATCAGAATTTACTCTTTTTACCATCTTAAAATGCATTCTCATTGTGCATTTTGCTGGTGCATGTTTTAAATATTTTCTTTTAGTGATATTCAATCATAAAGATGTAAATATAAAGTTTTTTTTAAAGCCTCATCTGCTCATCAAGGCTGCATTTATTTGATCAAAATACAGTTAAAAATTGTGGTGTATATAAATATAATTTAATATTTTTAGTTTTAGTGCCACATTAAAAAATAAGTAAGATTACGATAAACAAAGGTAAAATACTATGAGAAAAAAAGTCTAAATACTATGAGAAAAAAGACAAAATATTAGCCGAATAAAGTCGAAATACTGTAAGAAAGTCTAAATATTATGAGAAAAAAGTCATAATATTACAAGAATAAAGTCGAAATACTACAAAAAATAGTCAAAATGTTTTGAGAAAAAAGTCAAAATTAGGAGAATTAATTTGTAGCAATTACGAGATTAAAGTTCTATCTATTTTGAAAGCCCCAGTTGAGAGCATAGAGAGATATTCCAAAATCTCAATTTCCAAAATTTAATTTTTATTTTATTCTTGTGTGTGTATATGTGTGAGTGTATATATGTGTGTGTGTGTGTGTGTGTGTGTGTGTATATATATATATATATATATATATATATATATATATATATATATATTTCAAATTTATTCTTGAAATATTGTAACTTTTTTCTCGTAATATTTGAACTTTATTCTATAAATTCGAAACATTTCTACTCTAAATATTCTCTAAATATTACAACTTTATTCTCAAAACATTTCGACTTTATTCTCAAAATATTTAGACTTTATTCTCTAAATATTAAAACTTTATTCTCAAAATATTTAGACTTTATTCTCTAAATATTAAGACTTAATTCTCAAATCATTTCGACTTTATTCTCTTAATATCACGACTGTATTCTCAAAATATTTCGACTTTATTTTCGTAGTATTTCGACTTTATTCTCATAGTATTATGACTTTATTGTCTAAATATTACAACTTTATTCTCGTAATATATTGACTTTATTCTCAAAATATTTTTACTTTAATCTGTTAGTATTTCGACTTTATTATCTTAATATTGCAACTTTTTTTTTTAAATATTTTGACTTTATTCTCATAGTATTTGAACTTTATTCTCTAAATATTACGACTTTTTTTCCTGTAATATTTCGACTTTATTATTTGAATTTTCAGCACCATTACTCCAGTCTTGAGTGTCACATGATCCTTCAGAAATCTTTCTAATATACTGATTTGCTGCTCAAGAAGATTTCTGATTATTATCAATGTTGAAAACCAGTAGCAGTAGTTTTTTGTGCAGATCGTGATACATTGATTTTTTTCAGGATTCACAGATGAATAGAAATTTCAAAAGAACAGCATTTATTTGAAATAGAAATCTTCTTACTGTCACTTCTGGTCATTTTAATGCATAAAAGTGTTAATTGGTTTAAAAATAATAATCTTACTGACACCAAACGTCTGAACGCTAATGTACATTAGATTCTAGAGGTAAAATAGTTTGTGAGTGGCATTTCATGTTGACTTTATGTAGTTAAGGCCAGTATTTTGTCCAGAATGATTCCATCTGTTCATGAGTTGAATGTTACCAGGTTAAGCTGCTTTAGAGGAATCATGTTCGAGATGAATGCAGGTTCATCAGCCTGAATCTCACCGAAAGCACATGGTTTTTAGCACTTTCAGAGTTTGATGATGTTGTACTTGAAACGCAGGGTGTTTTTTTGTGTGGTGTTAGTTTTAGTGCGTTTGTTTCTCCAGTGATGTTATAATCTACTCACTAGAGAGAAGCGCTTTTATGGAAGCTCATTTTCACCATGAAATAAAAAAGGGTAACTGCTACTTTTTAATCCCACAATTTTTTATTTTATTATTATTTTTTAGAATTGCAAGATATAAATGGCAAGAAAAGAGTGAGATAAAAAATCTGAATGGTGAGAAAAAATGTGAGAATTGTTTTGTGAAAGCTTCAGCCACGAAAGATAAAAATTAGATTTGCGAGGGAGGAAAAAGTCCTTTTTTTATTCTTTGCTAGAAACAAACTTGTAAAAATAAAAAGGTAATTGTGACACTTTTTTCTCACATTTGACATTTCTTTCCTTCCATTTGTTACTTAATATCTTCTGACTTTTTCCCTCGCAATTTACTTTTTTTTTTTTTTTTTTTTTTTTTTTTTTTTAGAATTTTTTTTCTCGCAATTCAGATTTTTTTCCTCTTTTTTTTTTCTTAATTCAAATTTTTTTTTATCAATTCTGATTTCTCTCACACTTTTTCTCACATGTAAATTAGTTTCTAAAAACGAATTCAAAATAGTAATAATATAATACTACCATTAAAATACTAAAAAATTAAACAACTTTCTTGCATTATTTTTTAATTCCTCACAATTAAATTTTTTTCATTTTAAACTTCTCGCAATTCAGAATTTTTTCCACTTTTTTTTCTAATTCTGATTTATCTCGCGCTTCTTTTTTCTCACAATTGAGTTTTTTCTCACATTAATTTATTTCTCAAATTAAATCAATTGCAAGGAAAAAAGAAAAGCAATATTTAAAAAAAAAACTAAATTACTAGAACTTACACAAACCTAAAAATATTAAAAGTAAAAACTAATTCAAAATATTGATAATATAATACTAACAAAAAACACTTTTCTCACATTAATTACTCACATTTTTTGCATTTGAGTTAATATCTTGAAATTCTGACTTTTTTCTCACAATTGAGATTTTTTTATCTCACTTTTTATTTGTTTTCCTCACAAATTAATTACTTCTTATTTTAGATTTTTCTCACAATTCAGATTTTTTTTACAACTTTTTCATCTCGCATTTTTGTTTTATCTAACTTTTTTCTCACTATTCAGATTTTTCACATTTCTGTCTTTTTTCTTGCATTTGCACAGTTCAAAATATAGAAAACCCATTAAAATAAAATTAAAAAAGCAAAAAGGAAACCATAACCAACATTAAACTGTCACAACATTATGAAAAAAGAGATTTGTGAAATAAAAAAAAACTCAGAATAACAAGAAAAAATTGTGAGATTTAAAAAGTCTCAATTATTGCTGTTTTTATTCCTGGGTGGAATTAAGCTTGTGTAATTTTTGGTTTTGCATGTCTGTGAGAATCATCTGTTTGATAGTGATCACCACACACACATCCTTACACCAGTATTCATTATTCAAGCCTTCACAGACAGCTGTGTCCGTTACACAGATATGCTGTGCCTGCATGCATGTTTCAATAACTATCACCTTTTACCTTTATTACTCTGTGTGTGTGATTGTTGTGTACATTAGTGTTTTTCCTGATATGATAACTAGAGAGCGTGTGGCTGATGTAAATGTGATATCATGTCATTGCAATGTTCACCAACTGAAATATTTTGCACTCAGTTTCCTCGGTTCAAACAGGAATCCTGCTCATCCTTTGACTAAACTGTCAATGATAAACATCATCAAACATAGTGTTGCGTTTTCTTCGTTTCCGTATTAATGTGACGATCTGCCAGCGGTCTGAACGTCACGTGAAGCTTCATATCCATTTGCCAAACTCGTGTGTGTGTGTGTGTGTGTGTGTGTGTGTGTGTGTGTGTGTGTGTGTGCGTTTAGCCACTGTAAAACATTTCAATGCCTTTTTGTCCTGATTTTTCATCTCACATGAATTGTAAATGATTCAGTGTCTTTCAGTGTTATTAAACGACTAGTTTTCAGTGAAGAATGGCACAATGTGACTGAACTTTGCAGCTTTTCAATATATGACTTTGTTTGTTTGTTTGCTCAAAATTTACATGCAACTTCTTGGGATGTATCTGACTGAATTTTGCTATTAAATCTAATCTGTTTCTTGTGATTTGTGTTTTCCTGTATTTTTCTTCATGTATATGCAGTAGGGTCATTCTGTGTCAAATCAACCACATTTCAGAAACTTCCCCGGCTCAAATTTTTGATTAAGCTAATATTTTAAACATGTTTAGTAACGAAAGTCTAAATATTAAATGTCCTGGATGAATATTTACTGAGTAATCCACTGTTTTGTAGACAAAATGGCAATTTACACCTCAAAAATTACTAGTTGGCAGCATCATAATGTTATTTTTTCCACAGATATTGGTAGTCCTATTAGTTAAATCTGTTGAATTTTTGTTATCTGCCAATGATGACCATTTAAAAATGGGGAAGCTTTTAAAAAATAAATACTTCATTGCGGTTTTGCGGATCTTAAGATTCAGTTCGTAACTTCGTTCAGGGTTTGCGAATCGTTTGATTCACTTAGAGATTTTGTTTGGGGTTTGCGAATTATTAGATTCACTTCGGGACTTTGGTTGCAGGTTCGTGAATAATTTGATTCACTGACAGCTCTTCTGTAACACCTGCTACAGCAGAATCAGAGTCTGTTCCTCCATCTCCAAGTGGCCAGAATGCATTACAACAGATCAAAGAAGAGTTTACTTGTGGATTCGCAAATCATTTAATGCAGTTTGGGACTTTGTTGGGGGTTTTGGGAATCATTTGATTAACTTTGGGACTCGTTGGGGGTTCATTTGGTTCACTTCGGGACTTTGTTTGGGATTTGCGAATCATTTGATTCCCTTTGGGACTTCATTGGGGGTTCAGATATCATTTGATTCACTTCGGGACTTTGTTGGGGGATCGCAAGTCATTTGATTCACTTCGGGACTTCAATGGTGTTAACTTCGGGACTTTGTTCCGGGTTTGCAAATCATTTGATTCACTTTGGGACTTTTTTCGGGGTTTGCGAATTATTTGATTCACTTCGGGACTCGTTGGGGGTTTATTTGATTCACTTTTGGACTTTGTTCGTGGTTTGCAAATCATTTGATTCACTTTGGGACTTTGTTCCGGGTTTGCAAATCATTTGATTCACTTTGGGACTTTGTTCCGGGTTTGCAAATCATTTGATTCACTTTGGGACTTTGTTCGGGGTTTGCAAATCATTTGATTCACTTTGGGACTTTGTTCGGGGTTTGCAAATCATTTGATTCACTTTGGGACTTTGTTCCGGGTTTGCAAATCATTTGATTCACTTTGGGACTTTGTTCGGGGTTTGCAAATCATTTGATTCACTTTGGGACTTTTTTCGGGGTTTGCGAATCATTTGATTCACTTTGGGACTTTTTTCGGGGTTTTGTCAATTATTTGATTCACTTCGGGACTCGTTGGGGGTTTATTTGATTCACTTTTGGACTTTGTTCGGGGTTTGCAAATCATTTGATTCACTTTGGGACTTTGTTCCGGGTTTGCAAATCATTTGATTCACTTTGGGACTTTTTTCGGGGTTTGCGAATTATTTGATTCACTTCGGGACTCGTTGGGGGTTTATTTGATTCACTTTTGGACTTTGTTCGGGGTTTGCAAATCATTTGATTCCCTTCGGGACTTTGTTCCGGGTTTGCAAATCATTTGATTCACTTTGGGACTTTGTTCCGGGTTTGCAAATCATTTGATTCACTTTGGGACTTTGTTCGGGGTTTGCAAATCATTTGATTCACTTTGGGACTTTGTTCGGGGTTTGCAAATCATTTGATTCACTTTGGGACTTTGTTCGGGGTTTGCAAATCATTTGATTCACTTTGGGACTTTTTTCGGGGTTTGCGAATTATTTGATTCACTTCGGGACTCGTTGGGGGTTTATTTGATTCACTTTGGGACTTTGTTCGGGGTTTGCAAATCATTTGATTCACTTTGGGACTTTTTTCGGGGTTTTGTTAATTATTTGATTCACTTCGGGACTCGTTGGGGGTTTATTTGATTCACTTTTGGACTTTGTTCGGGGTTTGCAAATCATTTGATTCACTTTGGGACTTTGTTCCGGGTTTGCAAATCATTTGATTCACTTTGGGACTTTTTTCGGGGTTTTGTCAATTATTTGATTCACTTCGGGACTCGTTGGGGGTTTATTTGATTCACTTTTGGACTTTGTTCGGGGTTTGCAAATCATTTGATTCACTTTGGGACTTTGTTCCGGGTTTGCAAATCATTTGATTCACTTTGGGACTTTTTTCGGGGTTTGCGAATTATTTGATTCACTTCGGGACTCGTTGGGGGTTTATTTGATTCACTTTTGGACTTTGTTCGGGGTTTGCAAATCATTTGATTCCCTTCGGGACTTTGTTCCGGGTTTGCAAATCATTTGATTCACTTTGGGACTTTGTTCCGGGTTTGCAAATCATTTGATTCACTTTGGGACTTTGTTCGGGGTTTGCAAATCATTTGATTCACTTTGGGACTTTGTTCGGGGTTTGCAAATCATTTGATTCACTTTGGGACTTTGTTCGGGGTTTGCAAATCATTTGATTCACTTTGGGACTTTTTTCGGGGTTTGCGAATTATTTGATTCACTTCGGGACTCGTTGGGGGTTTATTTGATTCACTTTGGGACTTTGTTCGGGGTTTGCAAATCATTTGATTCACTTTGGGACTTTGTTCGGGGTTTGCAAATCATTTGATTCACTTTGGGACTTTTTTCGGGGTTTGCGAATTATTTGATTCACTTCGGGACTCGTTGGGGGTTTATTTGATTCACTTTGGGACTTTGTTCGGGGTTTGCAAATCATTTGATTCACTTTGGGACTTTTTTCGGGGTTTTGTCAATTATTTGATTCACTTCGGGACTCGTTGGGGGTTTATTTGATTCACTTTTGGACTTTGTTCGGGGTTTGCAAATCATTTGATTCACTTTGGGACTTTGTTCCGGGTTTGCAAATCATTTGATTCACTTTGGGACTTTTTTCGGGGTTTTGTCAATTATTTGATTCACTTCGGGACTCGTTGGGGGTTTATTTGATTCACTTTTGGACTTTGTTCGGGGTTTGCAAATCATTTGATTCACTTTGGGACTTTGTTCCGGGTTTGCAAATCATTTGATTCACTTTGGGACTTTTTTCGGGGTTTGTGAATTATTTGATTCACTTCGGGACTCGTTGGGGGTTTATTTGATTCACTTTTGGACTTTGTTCGGGGTTTGCAAATCATTTGATTCCCTTCGGGACTTTGTTCCGGGTTTGCAAATCATTTGATTCACTTTGGGACTTTGTTCCGGGTTTGCAAATCATTTGATTCACTTTGGGACTTTGTTCGGGGTTTGCAAATCATTTGATTCACTTTGGGACTTTGTTCGGGGTTTGCAAATCATTTGATTCACTTTGGGACTTTGTTCGGGGTTTGCAAATCATTTGATTCACTTTGGGACTTTTTTCGGGGTTTGCGAATTATTTGATTCACTTCGGGACTCGTTGGGGGTTTATTTGATTCACTTTGGGACTTTGTTCGGGGTTTGCAAATCATTTGATTCACTTTGGGACTTTGTTCCGGGTTTGCAAATCATTTGATTCACTTTGGGACTTTGTTCGGGGTTTGCAAATCATTTGATTCACTTTGGGACTTTGTTCGGGGTTTGCAAATCATTTGATTCACTTTGGGACTTTGTTCGGGGTTTGCAAATCATTTGATTCACTTTGGGACTTTTTTCGGGGTTTGCGAATTATTTGATTCACTTCGGGACTCGTTGGGGGTTTATTTGATTCACTTTGGGACTTTGTTCGGGGTTTGCAAATCATTTGATTCACTTTGGGACTTTGTTCCGGGTTTGCAAATCATTTGATTCACTTTGGGACTTTGTTCGGGGTTTGCAAATCATTTGATTCACTTTGGGACTTTTTTCGGGGTTTGCGAATTATTTGATTCACTTCGGGACTCGTTGGGGGTTTATTTGATTCACTTTTGGACTTTGTTCCGGGTTTGCAAATCATTTGATTCACTTTGGGACTTTGTTCCGGGTTTGCAAATCATTTGATTCACTTCGGGACTTTGTTCCGGGTTTGCAAATCATTTGATTCACTTTGGGACTTTGTTCCGGGTTTGCAAATCATTTGATTCACTTTGGGACTTTGTTCGGGGTTTGCAAATCATTTGATTCACTTTGGGACTTTGTTCCGGGTTTGCAAATCATTTGATTCACTTTGGGACTTTGTTCCGGGTTTGCAAATCATTTGATTCACTTTGGGACTTTGTTCCGGGTTTGCAAATCATTTGATTCACTTTGGGACTTTGTTCCGGGTTTGCAAATCATTTGATTCACTTTGGGACTTTGTTCGGGGTTTGCAAATCATTTGATTCACTTTGGGACTTTTTTCGGGGTTTGCGAATTATTTGATTCACTTCGGGACTCGTTGGGGGTTTATTTGATTCACTTTGGGACTTTGTTCGGGGTTTGCAAATCATTTGATTCACTTTGGGACTTTGTTCCGGGTTTGCAAATCATTTGATTCACTTTGGGACTTTGTTCGGGGTTTGCAAATCATTTGATTCACTTTGGGACTTTTTTCGGGGTTTGCGAATTATTTGATTCACTTCGGGACTCGTTGGGGGTTTATTTGATTCACTTTTGGACTTTGTTCCGGGTTTGCAAATCATTTGATTCACTTTGGGACTTTGTTCCGGGTTTGCAAATCATTTGATTCACTTTGGGACTTTGTTCCGGGTTTGCAAATCATTTGATTCACTTTGGGACTTTGTTCGGGGTTTGCAAATCATTTGATTCACTTTGGGACTTTGTTCGGGGTTTGCAAATCATTTGATTCACTTTGGGACTTTGTTCGGGGTTTGCAAATCATTTGATTCACTTTGGGACTTTTTTCGGGGTTTGCGAATTATTTGATTCACTTCGGGACTCGTTGGGGGTTTATTTGATTCACTTTGGGACTTTGTTCGGGGTTTGCAAATCATTTGATTCACTTTGGGACTTTGTTCCGGGTTTGCAAATCATTTGATTCACTTTGGGACTTTGTTCGGGGTTTGCAAATCATTTGATTCACTTTGGGACTTTTTTCGGGGTTTGCGAATTATTTGATTCACTTCGGGACTCGTTGGGGGTTTATTTGATTCACTTTTGGACTTTGTTCCGGGTTTGCAAATCATTTGATTCACTTTGGGACTTTGTTCCGGGTTTGCAAATCATTTGATTCACTTCGGGACTTTGTTCCGGGTTTGCAAATCATTTGATTCACTTTGGGACTTTGTTCCGGGTTTGCAAATCATTTGATTCACTTTGGGACTTTGTTCGGGGTTTGCAAATCATTTGATTCACTTTGGGACTTTGTTCCGGGTTTGCAAATCATTTGATTCACTTTGGGACTTTGTTCCGGGTTTGCAAATCATTTGATTCACTTTGGGACTTTGTTCCGGGTTTGCAAATCATTTGATTCACTTTGGGACTTTGTTCCGGGTTTGCAAATCATTTGATTCACTTTGGGACTTTGTTCGGGGTTTGCAAATCATTTGATTCACTTTGGGACTTTTTTCGGGGTTTGCGAATTATTTGATTCACTTCGGGACTCGTTGGGGGTTTATTTGATTCACTTTGGGACTTTGTTCGGGGTTTGCAAATCATTTGATTCACTTTGGGACTTTGTTCCGGGTTTGCAAATCATTTGATTCACTTTGGGACTTTGTTCGGGGTTTGCAAATCATTTGATTCACTTTGGGACTTTTTTCGGGGTTTGCGAATTATTTGATTCACTTCGGGACTCGTTGGGGGTTTATTTGATTCACTTTTGGACTTTGTTCCGGGTTTGCAAATCATTTGATTCACTTTGGGACTTTGTTCCGGGTTTGCAAATCATTTGATTCACTTTGGGACTTTGTTCGGGGTTTGCAAATCATTTGATTCACTTTGGGACTTTGTTCCGGGTTTGCAAATCATTTGATTCACTTTGGGACTTTGTTCGGGGTTTGCAAATCATTTGATTCACTTTGGGACTTTGTTCCGGGTTTGCAAATCATTTGATTCACTTTGGGACTTTGTTCGGGGTTTGCGAATTATTTGATTCACTTCGGGACTCGTTGGGGGTTTATTTGATTCACTTTTGGACTTTGTTCCGGGTTTGCAAATCATTTGATTCACTTTGGGACTTTGTTCGGGGTTTGCAAATCATTTGATTCACTTTGGGACTTTGTTCCGGGTTTGCAAATCATTTGATTCACTTTGGGACTTTTTTCGGGGTTTGCGAATTATTTGATTCACTTCGGGACTTGTTGGGGGTTTATTTGATTCACTTTTGGACTTTGTTCGGGGTTTGCAAATCATTTGATTCACTTTGGGACTTTGTTCCGGGTTTGCAAATCATTTGATTCACTTTGGGACTTTGTTCGGGGTTTGCAAATCATTTGATTCACTTTGGGACTTTGTTCCGGGTTTGCAAATCATTTGATTCACTTTGGGACTTTTTTCGGGGTTTGCGAATTATTTGATTCACTTCGGGACTCGTTGGGGGTTTATTTGATTCACTTTTGGACTTTGTTCGGGGTTTGCAAATCATTTAATTCACTTTGGGACTTTGTTCCGGGTTTGCAAATCATTTGATTCACTTTGGGACTTTGTTCCGGGTTTGCAAATCATTTGATTCACTTTGGGACTTTGTTCGGGGTTTGCGAATTATTTGATTCACTTCGGGACTCGTTGGGGGTTTATTTGATTCACTTTTGGACTTTGTTCGGGATTTGCAAATCATTTAATTCACTTTGGGACTTTGTTCCGGGTTTGCAAATCATTTGATTCACTTTGGGACTTTGTTCCGGGTTTGCAAATCATTTGATTCACTTTGGGACTTTGTTCCGGGTTTGCAAATCATTTGATTCACTTTGGGACTTTTTTCGGGGTTTGCGAAATTATTTGATTCACTTCGGGACTCGTTGGGGGTTTATTTGATTCACTTTTGGACTTTGTTCCGGGTTTGCAAATCATTTGATTCACTTTGGGACTTTGTTCCGGGTTTGCAAATCATTTGATTCACTTTGGGACTTTTTTCGGGGTTTGCGAAATTATTTGATTCACTTCGGGACTCGTTGGGGGTTTATTTGATTCACTTTGGGACTTTGTTCCGGGTTTGCAAATCATTTGATTCCCTTTGGGACTTTTTTCGGGGTTTGCAAATCATTTGATTCACTTCGGGACTCCGTTGCAGGTTCACAAATCATTTGATTCACTTCAGGGCACATGTAATATGGCTCTGAATCTGAGGTGAAAATTGCCATTTTGACCCCCCTCTAAAAATAGTAGATTACTTTGTGGACTATACATGTCTTATTTGTATGAAAAGTCCCTTATGTATGAAGTATTACTGAAGATTTATAACTGCTGGAGGATATTGTGTAAATAACTGTTGTGTTTTTCAGATTGTATGAGTGTTTTTGGTGCAGGACAGCGGTCGGGCCGCTCCTCAGCTGTGATCTGCATTGGTGGACGCTGAGCTCATCTACTAACCAATGGCGTCAGATGTCAGACAGATCACACAACAGACAGAAATAGACACGTGTAGAGCTCTGAGCGCCATCTCTGTCTCTGAACCTCACAAAACCTGTCAGCATCATTCAGCTCATATTTCATAAAGCCTACTTTAGGACCATGCTTTGTTGGGCAATTTTCAGGACAATTAAGGACATTTACTCACTATATTCTATAATAATAACAATATTTAACTGTAATTAAATACATTTATATTATTAACCTTCAAATGTATAAAATATTTGTAGTTATTCTTCTTATTTTTGCTGTTGTTATTAATAGTAGATTTTGCTATTATGCAGTTCTCACTCTTGTAATGCTTAATTTTAATGATAATAATAACGGAATTGTTGGTTTATATTGAGGAATGTCACAATCAATATATAAACAGTTTTTTAAATGCAAAATATGATTTTATACCTTTATACAATATTGTGATTGTAGTTAATTTGTAGACTATTTTATTAATGCAACTTTTGTAATGCATGTTTAATAATAATAATTATTATTATTATTATTATTACTAATGATAACAAAATATATTTTAATTACTTTTATACAATTTTAATATGATAGTAAATGTATAGACTATTTTAATGCCTAAATATCCCTATTTTTGTAATGTTTTATTGTTATTATTATTACTAATGATAATAAAATAGATTTTAATTATTGTAACGTATCTGGTCTTCCCTGTCATCATGAACTCTTGCACCACACTTCATGGACTACAATCCCCATAAGCCACTGCACCAATCACTGCACACATCTGTTCCTCATTTCCCACTGATCTGATTGCTGCAAACACCTGTTTCACATTTACTGACTGCATTTAAGCCATTCACACACACAGCCACCTTGCGAAGTCTAATTGTTCCCATGGTCATTATTCTAAGCGTGTTTCTCTGGATTGGATTGCCTGTGTATGACTCTGGACTGTGTACCCCGTTATTGATTCCTGCTGCCTGCCATTGTTGGATTATCTGTGTATGACTCTGGACTGTGTACCCCGTTATTGATTCCTGCTGCCTGCCATTGTGACCAAGGCTTGAGTATTGAACTGTTTCCCGGATTACCTACGTTGTTCCTGTTTTCTGGCGTTTACTCCTGTCTGTTGACTATTCTAATAAAGCCTTGCAAATGGATCCTCACTCTCAGTCTGACTCCTTGTGACAGAAGACTTCGCCAAACCAGGATCCAGCGGCTTTGTTTCACCCCCAGCATTACAACATGGACCCAGTCGACCAACTTCTGCTCCTCCGACAGGAAGACCTCCCCATTGAGGATTATATACTCCAGTTCCGTAAGTTTTCTCTCCAAGTACCCTTTTATGATGAAGTGTGGCTGAAGGACTTATTCCGCCGGGGACTTAATGAGCCAACCAAGTCAACGTTGCCAGGAGGGGAATTCAGATGTCCACTAAGGGACGTAATGGACTATGCACTATTGTTATGTGGCTCTCCGCTTACTGTGGAGGTTCTAGAAGGGCCACAGTACAAGATGTCTGCTAGCTTCGAGCCACAGCACAAGAGGTCTGCTAGCCCAGAACCACAGCAGCCACACTTTACCACGGGGTGGCAAAGGCTAATTTCTAGCGTGGAGGACCCACCGCTGCTGTCGGCTCGAGCAGCTGGTCTCCCAACCAGCCCTCCAGTGACTGCGCCGCCAGAGCGCCCTCCAGTGACTGCGCCGCCAGAGCGCCCTCCAGTGACTGCGCCGCCAGAGCGCCCTCCAGTGACTGCGCCGCCAGAGCGCCCTCCAGTGACCGCTCGCTCAGAGCCTGCTCTTCCAGAGTCTCCGCTGGAGACGCCCAGCCCTCCTGAATCTCCGCTGGGGTCGTCCAGTTCTCCAGAGCTCGCTCCTCAAGAGCGTCGTCCAGAGCTCGCTTCACAAGAGCGTCGTCCAGAGCCCGCTTCACAAGAGCTCCGCTCCACTCCGCTGGTTCAGCCCTGCCTTCCAGACACTCCGCTGGTTCAGCCCTGCCTTCCAGAGACTCCGCTGGTTCCGCCCAGCCTTCCAGAGACTCCGCTGGTCCCGCCCAGCCTTCCAGACACTCCGCTGGTTCAGCCCTGCCTTCCAGAGACTCCGCTGGTTCCGCCCAGTCTTCCAGAGACTCCGCTGGTTCTGCCAAGCCTTCCAGAGACTCCGCTGGTTCCGCCCAGCCTTCCAGAGACTCCGCTGGTTCAGCCCAGCCTTCCAGAGACTCCGCTGGTTCCGCCCAGCCTTCCAGACACTTCGCTGATTCAGCCCTGCCTTCCAGAGATTCGACTGGTTCCACCCAGCCTTCCAGAGACTCCGCTGGTTCAGCCCTGCCTTCCAGAGACTCCGCTGGTTCCGCCCAGCCTTCCAGACACTCCGCTGATTCAGCCCTGCCTTCCAGAGACCCCGCTGGTTCCGCCCAGCCTTCCAGAGACTCCGCTGGTTCAGCCCTGCCTTCCAGAGACTCCGCTGGTTCCGCCCAGCCTTCCAGACAATCCGCTGGTTCCGCCCAGCTTTCCAGAGACTCCGCTGGTTACATCCAGTCGTCCTGAGATTCCTGTCTGCCCGGTTCTGGTCACGGAGTTCATGCATGGACTGTTCCCACCCACCCTCCCTGCTGCTCCAGTCCCGCCACCTCTGTCTCCTGACGGTCCCTCTGCTCACCCACATCCCACCTTCGGTGCAGAGGATTTGCCGTGGGACTGCCAGTCTCCATCGGTGTCCAGACTGAGGGATCCCTCACCATCACCTCCAGTCTCAGAGTCCTGGACTCCACCTCGGCCCTCCGACCCTGCGGCTCCACCCCGGCTCTGTGCTCCCTCGTCTCCGTTGTCGGCCGTCGGCCCAACAGCTCCTCCGGGCTCCATCGTCTCTCCGGCTCCGCCCCGGTCAGTCGTCACCCCACCTTCGCCTCTGGACTCTACTCCTCCGGCTGCGCCTCGTCACTCCGTCCTGCCGGCTCTGTGGACCTCCTCCCTCCCGTGGGCACAGCCTCGATCCTCTGTCACTCCGGCTCCGCTGCGTACCTCCGGACCTCCATCTCCGCCGGGGTCGCCAGAGCCTTGGGTTCCGCCTTGGCCCTCCGGATCCTCTGTGTCGCCCAGGACCATCGACTCTCCGGTTCCGCCTCGGGCTCCACCGGCTCTACCTCCGTCGGTCGGCCCCATGCAGGAGCCAACCCTTCCTCCTCCATGGCTTCTCCCTCCGTCGGCTCCGCCTCATTTCGTGGTTCCAGTACCACTACATGGACCTGGCCCCCCATCCCTCCCCCTGTTCCGCCTCCGCTCCACCACCCTCAAGATGGTTAAGGTGGTTAGAGCGTCTGGAAGCCGCTCCTTGCGGAGGGGCTATGTAACGTATCTGGTCTTCCCTGTCATCATGAACTCTTGCACCACACTTCATGGACTACAATCCCCATAAGCCACTGCACCAATCACTGCACACATCTGTTCCTCATTTCCCACTGATCTGATTGCTGCAAACACCTGTTTCACATTTACTGACTGCATTTAAGCCATTCACACACACAGCCACCTTGCGAAGTCTAATTGTTCCCATGGTCATTATTCTAAGCGTGTTTCTCTGGATTGGATTGCCTGTGTATGACTCTGGACTGTGTACCCCGTTATTGATTCCTGCTGCCTGCCATTGTTGGATTATCTGTGTATGACTCTGGACTGTGTACCCCGTTATTGATTCCTGCTGCCTGCCATTGTGACCAAGGCTTGAGTATTGAACTGTTTCCCGGATTACCTACGTTGTTCCTGTTTTCTGGCGTTTACTCCTGTCTGTTGACTATTCTAATAAAGCCTTGCAAATGGATCCTCACTCTCAGTCTGACTCCTTGTGACAATTATACAACAATTTTATGATTATATATAGATTCTATCTATCAATCTATTTTATACAAGTTTGTGTTTATAGTACATTTATAGACAATTATATTAATGGCAACAAATCCTACTTTTGCAATGTTTATTTATTATTATTATTGCTAATGATAATAAAATAGATTTTAGTTGCTTGTATACAATTTTATGATTATAGTAAATATCTAAATTTTTTAATGGCAAAATTTTTTTTGAAATGTTTTGATTATTAGTATTAACAATTTTATGATATATCAGCAACAATTTTATGCCACAATTCCCACTTTCGTAATGCTTATTAATTAATTAAGAAGAATAATGTAGATTTAAATTGCTTTTATACAATTTTATGATTATAGTGATTTATAGTAACATTATAGTGTATATATATATGCACAGTTCTTTATGCAAAATACAATGTCTCCTGATGTCTCTCAACTTTGAGGTGAACCTGAATCTAGACATATCTTCAAAAGTTTCAGCCAAGTTACTTTAAACCCCTATTAAAGATAAAAATGTATATCATAGCTGTAATCGTAAAAAATATATTTTGATTTGTATGTTCATTTGTAACTTTATCAAATTCAATTAGTAATAGTACAAAGTGTTGAGATTTATATAAACCATATTTTATCAGCTGTACGTGATTTTGCCGTCTCACCACACGAGGGCGGTACAGTCTCTCAGCTCTATGTTTCTAGTCACATGACCATGTTCATCCATTGCAGGCTGCTGTCGTAAAGCTCTCTCATCCCATCAACTCCTTTTCCCAGGCATTAGTCCAGCATTTATATAAAGCACAAGATGTCCAGGACGCCCGTCCCACCACATACGAGAGCAGAAGACATCCTGACAGACATCCGCTCAAACCTGCTAGAGTGCAAAGTATGTTTTGAAAGCTTTTCCCTGCAGAAGCGAGACCAAGCGGCTCGAAATCTTCCCTGCGGCCACGTGCTCTGTCTCAAATGCATCTGTGCCTTGTCCCGCCCCGTCCAGCAGAAATTGGAGTGTCCTTTTTGTAGAAAACTCTGTGACATTGGCAGCACCTCTGAATGCCGTGCTCTGGCGGATCTCCAAGAGCTTCTACTGTGTGAATCCCATCCCAAACCGTCCGCTGGTTTTCACGGATGGACTGAAAACTTGGGTTGGGGGACGTTGCGTCTCCATTCGGCCTTTGGAGGATGGGGGACGATGGTCAACCCAACTGGAATGGCTTTGGACGAAACATCAGGACAGATTGCGGTGGTGCATGACGCTGAAAAACGAGTGATTGTTTTTGATGCGCAAGGAACTCTTTTGAACACCTTTGGAGGGACATCCGACGTCTGTTATCCGTTAGATGTTGCGTTGACCAAAACTGGACATGTTTTGGTCACCGATGCTGGTGAGCAGTCACTCAAAGTCTTTACGTCCAAAGGCCGTCCTCTGGCGACCGTCCACGGTTTTCGACTTCCGTGGGGTGTTGATGTGGACAACCGTGGACGTGTTTTAGTGACCGACGCTCAGATGGGAACTCTAAACCAAGTCCTAATGGACTTCTCTTCTGGTGTAGTTTTAGCTAACACAGTCGTTTTGAAAGAACTGACCCATCCGCGTTCGGTTGCTTCTTGCAGAGCTTCGGGAAACATTGCAATCGTGGAGCGACTCCAAGACAGCTTTATGTTGAGAATCTTCAATAGTGACTTCGTTCCTTTGACGCAAGTGGACAGCTTTAGTTTGAGCTTGAAGAGCACTTTGAGTTTGGTTATATCTGTGGTTGCTTTTGATAGAAATGGAGACGTGATTGTTGGGGACGTCCAGAATGGAATGGTTTGGAGTTTGGGAAAGGTCCAGAAGAGCTTTGAGATGACTCCACTAGTGAGCGGACTGATTCGTCCGGTGGCGTTGGCTGCGATGGCTTTCAATGAGCTTGTTGTCTTGGACGGTGGTGATCATGTGGTCAAATTCTACGTTACGGACGCTGAAGACTTGTATTGTGATAAAAAATGAGAATTGCTGTGTAGGTTACTTTTTAAGTCACATTTTAAATAATCCAATCAGACTACTTTTAGATTACTTTTGAGTGATATGCAAATGTGTTACTTATTACCTTATTAAAATCAGCATTTCTGTGTTGATTTATTTATAAATTGACGTCTGCTACTGACTCCAAATTACATGACAAAAATTGTGGTTAGTAACGTAATCCATTACAGTAGACATCTAGGGTGTTGTAATCAAATTACTTAAATGTGCATTGCTGGGTAGATTACTTGCAAATTGTAGTTAATTACTGATTACAAATGGACAAAAGGTAACCTAATCCATTACATTGAATGTCTAGGGTATTGTAATCAGATTACTTTTTGACTACTTTTAGATTACTTTTGAATCATGAATATGCAAAGGTGCTACTTAATTATTAATTTATTAAAATGGGCATTGCGGGATAGATTTACATATAAATGGTAATCCATTACTGATTCCAAATTACATGAAAAAAATTGTAGTTAGTAACATATTATATTATGTTACATGTATAGGGTTTTGTAATCAGATTACTTTTAGATTACTTTTAAACTGTAATATGCAAATGTTTTAATTTATTATAAACTTATTACAATGACCATTGCTGGTAGATTACTCGCATGCCAAAATTACAAATTGACAAAGTAATTAATCCATTACATTACGTCTAGGATATTGTAATCAGATAACTTTTAGATTACTTTTAAAACATGAATATACAAATGTGTTACTTGTTACCTTAATATCTCAGGAGGACTTTCTTGCATTATGTTTAAATAATAAATACTGTCTGATTATTTTAAAATATTTTACTATTTTAAGAGTGTTTTAGAAGGTACACTGTAAAAAAGATTTCACCAGTTTCAGCTTTAAAACTTAAGTTCAGCAGCTGCCTTAAAATTTTAAGTTAAATCAACTTAAAACTACACATAATTTCAACTCACGACAATAAAGTTAGTTAGCATGACTTGTACTTTTAAGTTGATTTAACTTAAAATGTTAAGGCAGCTGCTGAACTTAAAAACTTAAGTTGAAACAGGTGACAAATTTTTACAGTGTAATATAATCTAATCACAAGTACTTAATTTTTGAATCATTTGGAGTCCTTTTGGAAAATTAAGTGTATGCCAAAACTAGAGTTCACTTGCCAAGTCTATTTTTCTTTTCTAATTTTTATTTATAAATGCAATGATTTGTATGTCAGTCATTCATTGCTGAGGAAATTCAGGCACTGGTTCCCATTTTTTATGGATATATAAACTAACATTTTTTGTTAATTAATACATTTAAGTGCATGTAGCCTTTGATTTCTTCATGCATAACAAACAGTTATTTTTTTGTAATGGAATTCTGCAACTTAAAATAGGTGATAATGCTTGGGAACTACTTAAGTTATGACTTTATGAACTGCTGCATGGAAACATTTAACCAAAGCCATTATAAATAAATACACGCCCAGTGTAGCTGTTATACTGGGCGTATTGCATGCATTAATATGATAAATTCTTAATGTTTAATCCACAGAGATTAAAGCAACCCTAGGGGAATCCCATAATCTGCTCTGCTCCATTTCCCTTGATCGTACCAGACTGCTGTTGTCGTCACAGCATGTTATAAAGCACTTCTTCCTGTAACTCACATCTCAGTGAAAACGACCCGCACTTTCTCTAGAGAAGATTAGATTAATGTGCTTTATTGTCATTACAAAAGCTGTGCATTAGTGGCTCTAAGTGTTTGTGTTTTAGCTGCATACAATGAGAATAGTGCAAAATGAGGTACAAAATAATATATGAAAATATTTCAAGGCACTTAAACTTCAAGGTTTTATTGAATTTGTCTAAAAATATACTCAAAAGTTTGGATTTAAGATTTTTAATGTTTTTAAAAGAAGTCTCTTCTGCTCACCAAGCCTGCATTTATTTGTTCTAAAATACAGCAAAAACAGTACAATTTTGAAATAATTTTACTATTTCAAATAACTGCTTTCTATTTGAATATATTTTAAAATGTAATTTATTCATGTGATTTTAAAGCTGAATTTTTAGCATCATTAATGCTTTGATTTGTTGCTCCAAAAAAAATATTTTTATTATTATTATGTTGAAAACAGCTGAGTAGATTTTTTTCAGGTTGCTTCTTGAACAACAGTTTCTTGAAGGATCATGTGACACTGAAGACTGTAGTAATGATGTTGAAAATGCAGCTTTGATCACAGAAATAAATTACATTTTTAAATATATTCAAATAGAAAGCCGTTGTTTTAAATAGTAAAAATATTTTACAATATTAGTGTTTTTGCTGTATTTTAGATCATATAAATGCAGGCTTGCTGAGCAAAAGAGACTTCTTAAAAAAAACATAAAAATATATAACGTAGAATAGTGAAATTGTATTTGCAAATTAATTACGATTTTTTACAAAAAGAAAATGTTTTTGAGCATACATGTGTTTAAAATATGTGGCATATCTACTCTTTTTTTATTTGCATTTAATATTTACGTATAGTTATACTTCAGCTATCTTCATTTTCTTGAGATTTTGCTTTTGTAATTAGTTTCTTTTAATAAATGTGACTATTCTTATACTGTCAAAACCATATGGCTCAAAGACGAAAAAGGTTTAAGCATAAAAAAAAGTGTAATACTGCTTTAAATTGTTGTTTTCTGTTTCTTCTGTTTAATTTAATTGCATTTTTGTTTTGTTTTTGGCTGAGCAAAAAATAAATATCATACAGAAGAATTTACAGAAGATACCCACTAAAATGTCATTCAGTGTAACAATCTTGTCAGGCATATTAAAAAAAAAAAATCAATTTATGACATATTAAAAGACAAATGAGTTGTCTGTAATTGTACATTTTTAATAATAATAACAATTTACCACTATAAGGTTTTGCCTATTTGTCAGTAAGATTTTTTTACTCATTTAAAACTCAACAAATTTTATATGCTTCCCTATTCTTTTATATATTTTAATATGCACAAGTCAGAATAAGAATGTAATTTGAATTTTACATAAATATTGTTACACTGAATGACAATGTAACATTATTTCAAGCAAATTTTGACATTTTATTCTCCAGAAATGTATTTAAAAACTTAAAAGTAGACGCTTTACTTTCATTGAATGTGCTTTCTATGGACATAAAATCACTTTTGTAAATTTCTTTTGATGTGGACATCTAGTAGCCTACAAATTGATCAATCGTTACCTTTTTAGATTATATTTAAAACTTACTTTTATTAATGCGAGGGACTGGAGGTCAATAGGGTAAATAACTAATAGATATCACCTTACTTACTCAGTTGATTGATTACATTGATAATTGCAGACATTTTTTGTATTACAAGTTTTCTAAGATTTTAACTTCTAACTTTTTAATATGCAAATGATGCATTATTTAATGAAATATGCGCTAATTTGCATACATTTCTAGTACAAAAATCTAAACACTGGATGAAGTCAGTTTCAAAATTATTCTTACGTTTTTTGACACGTTATTCAAAAGTTTTTACAGAGGGAATTTTTGATATCTCCTTTTGTCACAACATAATTTAAAAAAAAAACTTAGAACAGAGAGGAAACACTTTATTATTATTTTTTTTAATTTGGGGAATAAAATGTATAAAATCAAGCAAATCATATATGAACAATTTCCCTCTGTAAAAACCTTCAGGATATAAACAGGAATAAAAATGTAAAGTTTGGTGTGTGTAAGTGCTACTGAAGTGGAGGAGAAAAAAAAACTAGTTTTGAGCCTTTAAAACTGTATTGTAATTGAAATCTATTGACACAAATAGATAAAGTGCTATAAAGGAAACACTTAACAGTGTTTTTGGATGTTTCCACTAGTTTGAAAAAACACTTAGCCTATTGAAAAACCAAAAAGCCCCCAAAAAACTGTTTTTGCCTGCAGTGTCTCCCCTTAATTGATCCAGGCATATTAAGTAATATTTTAGAATAGCATAACAATTTTAATTGACATGTTTCTGCTTGTTTGAATGGAGAAATCAACAAATGCAAGTGCAGATGAAACATTAAGAATCATTTATTCCGCACAAAGCACTAAATAGTAGCAATGATCATAAGTTTATCAATGCAAACACAAGTTAAGGCTATTTTAAGGCACTTAAACTTCAGGATTTTAATGAATTTGGCTAAAAATATACACTCAAAAGTTTGGACATTTTTAGAATTTTTTTGTTTTTAAAAGAAGTCTCTTCTGCTCAGCAAGCCTGCATTTATTTGTTCTAAAATACAGTAAACTAGTTTCATTATTTAAAATAACTGCTTTCCATTTGAACATATTTTAAATGGTAATTAATTCGCGTGATTTAAAAGCTGCATTTTAGCATCATTACTCCAGTCTTATAATTTAGAAATAATTTATTCTGCACGAAGCACTAAATTGCAATGCAGACACAAGTTAAGGCTATTTATCCTCCTCTTCTGACATAACCAATCATTTTATATCTCAGTGTATGAGCTACACAGGTGTTTGTGGATCATCTGTTCTCTTTTAAACTCATTTCGTTCATGCATATTCATGCACACTAGACATTTGTGTGTTTTTGGGGTCAGTCGGCGGAAGATGGCGGTCTGGATGCTGCTGGCTGGCTGAGAGGAGCTGCTCTCCCCGCGGCGGAGGATCCTTTATAACCACACACAGCGAAGCCGAATGCAACACAAGCTCACAGTCTCATCTGGATTAATATTCACTGGTTTTCCCGCTCGGGTATGGACTGTTGGAGTATTCTAGCAGGATACAAGCACCTCCGACGTTTCTGTGGGAGACTTTGCGGGGAGTTTCATGTTATTATTCGGCTAGCCGTGCGGAGCAGCTAGCGGCTTTCTCCTCCACTTTAAACCCTTAGAATTGCACAAAAATGTCGGATACGAAGGTAAAAGTGGCGGTTCGAGTCCGACCGATGAACAGACGAGGTAAGGCACAATTTAAAGTAAAAACAAGCCCTATTGTTTCAAAACTAAATCTGTTTTTATGCTTGCAATAAGTTGCTATAGCTCAGGTAAGGTTGTTGGATATTCACATTAAGTGTTTCAAAGCTTTCTAATCCGTTTTTGTCTGCAAAGTCGAACTTTTCGTTGAGTTTCAATAACTTTTAACTTGCAGAGATTGAGCTCAGCACAAAATGTGTGGTCGAGATGGAGGAAAACCAGACTATTCTACACCCACCGCCCTCCAATGCAAAAGGAGAAAGCAGGTACAGTCATATAATCACTGCTTTCAGTGTGATTTGATCAGAGTGACATGTTTGAGCCATGTTTCCCCTCATTATAGGTGAAAGCTGTCTGGTTCAAATTGCATGCATGAGTTTTCCTGAAATTTTTATCAGCAGACTTTGCTGCCGAGAAGAGTTCGATGGCCCTCAGTGGTCAAATGCATGCTCGCAGAAACGCTACTTGGGTTTGTGTTCATGCAAGATAGCTGAAGTGAACGCTGGGGCCCGTTCTGGGCGTGCTCGGGATGGCCTGTGCTGGGGAAACTTCTGCGCTGCTGGGAAATTCCTGGACAGGCCTCATGTTTGCAGCAGTGCTGAAGTTCGAGATGCCGTACAGTAGATATCTTTGCATTGTGACAATGCATGCTTCTGCTGTTGTATAACAAGTAAAGCACGAACATTATGTGACCCTGGACCACAAAACCAGGCATAAGGGTCCACTTTTGACAACTATTAGAAAATCTGGAATCTGAGGGTGCAAAAAAGTCAAAAAACGCCTTTAAAGTTGGTCAAACGATGTTCTTAGCAATGCATATTACTAATCACAAATTAAGTTTTGATATATTTATGGTAGGACATTTACTAAATATCTTCATGGAACATGAGTTTTACTTAATATACCATTAATTTTTGGCATAAAAGAAAAAAAATCATTTTTTAACCCATATAATGTATTGTTGATAAGATAATGATAACGTATTAATGATATTATATTAGAAATGTTCAGCAGTTTGTAGTGTACAGTGGCTGATACTAGAGAGTGCTGACTAATGCACCAGCTCAAATGTGGACATTTAATTATGCATATTTGAATTAATTGTGCATGCATATAGCCAGGAATACTTCCACTGCATGGGAGAAAGAAACAATAGTTTGTATACCAAAAATCTTGTCAGGCATATTTAGAACAACAATCATTAGATGACTCTATTTATGACCCTGGACCACAAAATCAGTCATAAGGGTCAACTTTTTGAAATTAAGATTTATGCATCATTTATACAGTTGAATAAACTAGCTTTACAGGACAATATTTGGCCAAGATGCAACTATTTGAAAATCTGGAATTTAAGGGTGCAAAAAATCTAAATATTGAGAAAATCACCTTTAATTTTGTCCAGATTAAGTTCTTAGCAATGCATATTGCTTATCAAAAATTAAGTTTTGATATATTTATGGTAGGAAATGTACAAAATATCGTCATGGAACATTACTTAATATCCCAACAATTTTTGGCATAAAAGAAAAATAGATCATTTTAACCCAAAAAATGTGTTGTTGGCTACAAATATTCAGCGGTTTAGAGTGTACAGTGGCTGAGAGTGCAGAGACATGTATTTTCTGATCAATGCACCAGCTTAAACATGGACATTTAATTATGCATATATGAATTAACTGTGCATGCATATAGCCTGGAGTACTTGGTCTAACACTTTTATTGCATGGAAGAAAGAAACAATAGTTTAAAGTCTCTATTTATTGACTTTATTTAACAGCATAATATGCGACCCTGGACCACAAAACCAGTCATAAGGGTCAATTTGTTAAAATTGAAATGCATTCATAATTTATACAGTGGAATAAACCGGCTTTCCAGAACAGTATTAGGCCTATTTGAAAATCTGGAATCTGAGGATGCAAAAAAAAAAAAAAAAATCTAAATATTGAGAAAATCGCATTTAAAGTTGTCCAAATGAAGTTATAAGTATGCATGCATATAGCCAGGAATACTAGGACTAACAATTCCATTGCATGGAAGAATGAAACAAGAGTTTGTATACCAAAAATCTGGATAAACCAGCTTTCCATTGATGTATGGTTAGTTATGATAGGCCAGTATTTGGCCAAGAAACAACTATTTGAAATCTGAGGGTGCAAAAAAAAAATCTAAATATTGAGAAAAGCACCTTTAAAGTTTTTCAAATAAAGTTCTTAGCAATGCATATTACTAATCAAAAATTTAGTTTTGATATATTCATGGTTGGAAATGTACAAAATATCTTCATGAAACATGATTTTTACTTCATGTCCCAACAAATTTTGGCATAAAAGAAAAATTGATAATTTTAACCCATATAATGTATCGTTGGCTACAAATATACCCGTACTACTTAAGACTAAGGGTCACATATGAGTTTTTTAGTGGCTCATGCCAATGCAGATAACTAAAGAACAAAGTTGCTGGAATAATATGATATTATATTAGAAATATTCAACAGTTTGATGTGTACAGTAGGTGACACTGGTAACTAGAGAGTGCAGAGATATATATTTGCTGATCAATGAATCGGCTCAAACATGGACATTTAATTGTGTATATTTGAATTAATTGTGCATGCATATAGCCAGGAATACTAGGACTAACACTTCCATTGCATGGAAGAAACCAGCTTTCCATTGATGCATGTAAGGATAGGACAATATTTGGCCAAGAGATAACTATTTAAAATTTGGAATCTGAGGGTGCAAAAAAATCTAAATATTGAGAAAATCACCTTTAAAGTTGTTCAAATAAAGTTCTTAGCAATGCATATTGCTTATCAAAAATTTAGTTTTGATATATTAATGGTAGGAAATGTACAAAATATCTTCATGGAACATGATTTTTGTCCCAACAATTTTTGGCATAAAAGAAAAATGTATCATTTTAACCCATATAATGTATTGTTGGCTACAAATATAACTGTACTACTTAAGACTAAGGGTCACATATGAGTTTTTTAGTGGCTCATGCCAATGCAGATAACTAAAGAACAAAGTTGCTGGAATAATATGATATTATATTAGAAATATTCAACAGTTTGAGATATATATTTGCTGATCAATGAATCGGCTCATACATGGACATTTAATTGTGTATATTTGAATTAATTGTGCATGCATATAGCCAGGAATACTAGGACTAACACTTCCATTGCATGGAAGAAACCAGCTTTCCATTGATGCATGTAAGGATAGGACAATATTTGGCCAATATTTTGGCCTATTTAAAATTTGGAATCTGAGGGTGCAAAAAAAAATCAAAATATTGAGAAATTTACCAATGCATATTACTAATCAAAAATTACGTTTTTATATATTTATGGTAGAAAATCACATCTTTGCTTAATATGCTAATGATTTTTGGCAAATAAGAAAAATCAATCATTTTGACCCATACAATGTATTTTTGGCTAATGCTACAAATATACCCATGCTACTGGTTTTTGTGACTGGTTTTGTGGTCCAGGGTCATATATATATAGATATATAAGAAGTTATTATGCTGTTGGTAAAGTTTAGAGCAAATAGAAGAGCAGCGCTTCTGTTAATTAGCAAGTCAGTCATGATTATCAGCTGATGCTATTTGTTCTGTCACTACTTCTAATGAAATCAGGGACAAATATGCTTCATATGATTTGTGATCGCAGAACAAGGCAGGTGATGAAGGCTTGACTTTATGTCTAACTAACATGAATCAAAACAGAATAAGGCTGTACATTATAAGTATAAAAGCAGTCATTCTGGTCTGGAGCATGTCCACTTTTCTCTTTCACATGTTTTTTATTAGACTTCATGCAACTTTGTTTTGTTTTGAGTCTGGTTTAATGCTAAATGGCGTAGGTATGATCTTCAGGTTTGTGAACTGAAGTATGCATGAAATGTTTCACTGGTGTGGTAGCTTGTTGACTTTTAACACCTACAGACATACTAAAGCCATGTTGAATGTTGGTTATTCCTGTATCAGGTTCACATAGAATCTAAGTTTAATTGGATTGCTTATAATTGATTCATTTCTACAGATCTCCACTTTTAGAGTCGCTTTTAATTAAATATTTAAGCAACCGTTTGAGTGCATTACTCTCAGCATTGCAAATCACATTTTACTATGTTAGAATTCATTGTTTCCCTTAAAATCAGCATAGAAAAAAGTGCAGAGTACATCTTAGCCTGACTATTGCATCTGATAGACTAATTTTTGTCACACTTCAGATTTACAAACAGCTTGCACCATTTGTGCAAATGCATTTGTAGAAGTTTCATTTTCACACGCAGCATTTACGTGTGATTTACAAAGGTTTGCGGCAGTCAGTTTACCTGTATTTGCACCATTATTTGATGCTAAAAAAGCATGTCTTAACCTATTTTGTGCATGTGTTTTTAGTAGATATTATCATCAACTCTGCGCTAAATTGCACTGCTCTTGGTGGATTGTGTTGGTCATTATGGAAATGATTTGACTACATCTGTACCTTTGGCGCTTTTATAGGATTGCAATCGGATGTTAATACAGTTGAGGTCAAAAGTTTACAACCTCCTTTTTAGAATCTGAAAAATGTTAATTATTTTACCAAAATAAGAGGGATTATACAAAATGCATGTTATTGTTATTTTGTTTAGTGATAGTTGTTCATGAGTCCCTTGTTTGTCCTGAACAGTTAAACTCCTTGCTGTTCTTCAGAAAAATCCTTCAGGTCCCACAAGTTCTTTGGTTTTCCAGCATTTTTGTGTACTTGAACCCTTTCCAACAATGACTGTATGGTTGTGAGATTCATCTTTTCACACTGAGGACAACTGAGGGACTTTGCATTAAGAGCCAGGGGGTGAAAACTTTTGAACAGAATGGAAATGTGTGCATTTTTCTTTTTTTATCCTAATCTTCAAATTCCAAAAGTTATCACCCCCAGCTCTTAATGCATGTTTTTTCCTTCTGGAGCATCAGTGAGTGTTTGAACCTTCTGTAATAGTTGCATATGAGTCTCTCAGTTGTCCTCAGTGTGAAAAGATGGATCTCACAATCATACAGTCATTGTTGGAAAGGGTTCAAATTGACAAAAATGCTGGAAAACCAAAGAATTTGTGGGACCTGAAGGATTTTTCTGAAGAACAGCAGACAGTTTAACTGTTCAGGACAAACAAGGGACTCATGAACAACTATCACTAAACAAAAAACAGCTGTGGATCATTCAGGTAACAACACAGTATTAAGAATCAAGGTGATGTAAACTTTTGAACAGGGACATTTTGATAAATTCAACTATTATTTTCTCTTGTGGACTATGGCCCAATCCCAATTCTATTTTCTACCCCTTCGCCTACCCCTCGCCCCTTCCCCTTGTCCCTTGAAACAAAGTGTAAAGGGGAAGGGCTAAAATATTTCCCCTAAGAAATGGGACACCACTACAACACTGTTATACGTCATCATACGTTGTCGCTAGTTCCTAATGTTACGTCAGAGGACATGCGCAGATGTTTATCACTCATTCCAAGATGTCAAAATGTTGTCATGTTGCAAAAAGTACAAATGTACGGTGTACGCACCGTTCATTCACACGTGGCCGTAAGCAAAACAAACAACGCATTATCACATGCGCGGCAAATTGCTAATCAGTGTAGTGGTGCCTGGAGAAGTATATATGCTTCATTTGTGAATTTCGTTTTGAACTTTCTATTTGAACGCATTCGTTTTCTGGATCCTTGGACTAAAATGTTTACAGGGGTTCACTGGTTTAAGAAATTTCTGATCGTAAAAATCAGCTTCTTTTTATTTGTAAGGTATCGTTTTTATTATTATGTACTGATTTAAATTACTGGTGCGGTGAGCGGGCGCAGGTGCATTAGGCGCAATCATTAAATACATTTCAAAGCAAGCCGGCTCCACGGCCCTGACTGCAGCATCACTGCCTTTATTGGGTGTTTTGAGCGAATATTTACATTTATTCACATGACTGGATGTGGTGGACTGCCATGATTTTGGCGAATGCAGGACACTGAATAATGCGCATCAGAGGGGATTTAAAAAGTGGAAGTGTGTACACCGTATACGTTACCTGCGTACACCATCCACTACACCACCGTTGCAAATTGCCGTGCCACTGGTCTTTCATGTTTCTAACATGCAGTCAAGTGTATATGACGTAAAAATATATTTTGTAATATCGTGCAATCGGTGCTATCTGCTAGCAAACTTGAGCGATTTTTTTGCAAACGTTTATTTACAAAACAACACCATAAACACAAACACAAGATTGAAGGTAATATACATATAATGAAACATTGTCATGAAAATCCTTATTAAAGGCAAAAATTACTTATATTTACGAGTCTGCTTGCTCGAGTGAGCAGCCATGTTGGAAATTTCTCTTAGCCCTTCGTTTGAAGTGAGGTCCTGAAAAATCTTCGTTTGGAGGGCTATCTGGCCCTTCCCCTTACCCCTACCCCTCCAACCAAAAGAGAAATGAGACACCCCTACCCCTTCACGTGAACGCGCCAAACGGAGGGGTAGGGCTAAGTGTAGGGGTAAGGGGTAGAATTGGGATTGAGCCTAAATGTAAACATTTTATGTGAAATATCGTGAAATATCTTATTCAGGTCAGTACTAAATAAACAATACCATGCATTTTGTATAATCCAAAGGTCAAATATTTAACATTTTGCATTGCTCATATAGCGGTTTAGTATCATAGTTTGTATTTCCCACAGTAAGCGATTAGCTGTTGCATTGACTCAAGGGCTTTGGATCACAAGTTATTGGATCTCATGATCATCTGAACTGGGTTCAGTTCATGTTGCCTCAAGGTTAGACAGTCTGCAAGAATGATAGCAGATGGTTTAATGCAGTGCAGTCCAGCATGTGTCACGTTTGCATGGTCAGGCAGGTGAAAGAACAGGTAAGCATCATCTCGTCTTACACTCGGGATGTGAAATGGAAAACAATCAGGGCCTTGATGAAGCTGGAAATAGCAGCCAGAGGAAACGCTGGGGATCATTATGTTCAATTTCACGCCGTTTGAGGAAGCACGAGTTTGAAAAGATAGGGAAGTCGGTTAGTAATGTTATTTCTAAGACAGAAAATATTTATTTCAGACTTTAGTTAGCTTAAAATAAAACATTTTGTCATCATTTGCTCATGCAGCTCCAAACTTGCTGACTTGTATTCTTCCATGGATCATAAATAAGGGTGTTTCCATGCAATGGAAGTGTTAGTCCAAGGATTCCTGGCCTCAATCATGCAACGATTAACTCAAATCTAGGTAATTAAAAGTCCATGTTTGAGCTGCTCAAGTCCATTAGTCAGCACATTTGCGTTTGTAGTTAAGCATTGGTTGCACTGCTGCCTTTAACTCTTATTTAGCACATATTTAGTGCTATCTGATATTCATTTAACTGGAACGAGACAATTCAAAGCACTTGCGCAAACTCCTGGAACCAACATTTTGAGTTTTGCAAAACATGAGTTGCTCTGATCTGTTCTGATGGGTCAGGAACAGCAGAGAACAAACAATGATACATGTACATAATACTATTTAACTAACTATATAATCTTGCATAGTTGGGAAAACAAAATAACACATAAAATGGAGGGAAAAAAACTAGAAAACAGTTAATTGATAAAAGTATTTATTAAATCATTCGTAAATTTTTACAAAAATGATTTGGGATTTACTTTGAAACTATTTTCACTCAACTACTGAGAATTGCTAATAAAATTCACAAATAATTAAAGAAATGGCAAGTATTACGTTGAATTTAATGTGAAATTTTGAAGTAGAAAGACTGAAGTAGACTAGAAAGACTCTTTATTTTAATTACAGCTACAAAAAATAACTGAGCAAATTTGGAGATAAACGATAAAGATAGCGACAGAATGATAGATACAGAGATAGAGATAAGAGACAGAGCAATAGAATGATAGAGAATGAACGTACGTTAGAGAAACCGACAGATTGATAGAACGAGAGAACGGCAGAGCCACAGAACAATAGAGACAGAATGAGAGACAGAGCGACAGAACAATAGAGAATGAAAGGATGAAAGAGATAGAGCAATAGAATGAGAGTCTGAAATAGAACAATGGAAACAGAGTGACAGAATGATAGAGCAACAGAACGAAAGAGACAGTGACAGAACGATAGAGCAACAGAATGATAGAGCGACAGAACGAAAGAGACAGTGACAGTGATAGAACGACAGATCAATAGAGAGAATGATAAAAACAGTGACAGAGTGACAGAATGATAGAGTGACAGAGCGTAAGAGACAGTGACAGAACGATAGAGCAACAGAATGATAGAGAGCGATAGAGTGAGAATGATAGAGTGACAGAACGATATAGAGAGTGATAGAATGATAGAGCGACAGAATGATAGAAACAGTGACAGAGTGACAGAATGTTAGAGAGAGTGATAGAATGATAGAGCAACAGAATGATAGAGTGAAAGAACAATAGAGAGAAAAACAGAACGATAGAGACAGCGACAGAGTGACAGAACTATAGAGAGAGCGATAGAATGATAGAGTGACAGAACAATAGAAACAGCGACAGAGTGACAAAATGTTAGAGAGAGTGATAGAATGATAGAGTGAAAGAATGATAGAGTGAAAGAACGATAGAGAGAAAAACAGAACCATAGAGACAGTGACAGAGTGACAGAACGATAGAGAGAGTGATAGAATGATAGAGTGAAAGAATGGTAGAGTGAAAGAACGATAGAGAGAAAAACAGAACGATAGAGACAGCGACAGCATGATAGAGACAGAGTGACAGAACGAAAGAGACAGTGACAGAACGATAGAGCAACAGAATGATAGAGAATGAACGTACGTTAGAGAAAGCAACAGAATGATAGAACGAGAGAACGGCAGAGCCACAGAACAATAGAGACAGAATGAGAGACAGAGCGACAGAACAATAGAGAATGAAAGGACGATAGAGATAGAGCAATAGAATGAGAGTCTGAAATAGAACTATAGAAACAGAGTGACAGAATGATAGAGCAACAGAACGAAAGAGACAGTGACAGAACGATAGAGCAACAGAATGATAGAGCGACAGCATGATAGAGACAGTGATAGAACGACAGATCAATAGAGAGAATGATAAAAACAGTGACAGAGTGACAGAATGATAGAGTGACAGAGCGTAAGAGACAGTGACAGAACGATAGAGCAACAGAATGATAGAGAGCGATAGAGTGAGAATGATAGAGTGAAAAAACGATAGAGTGACAGAACGATATAGAGAGAGTGATAGAATGATAGAGCGACAGAATGATAGAAACAGTGACAGAGTGACAAAATGTTAGAGAGAGTGATAGAATGATAGAGCAACAGAATGATAGAGTGAAAGAACGAGAGAGAAAAACAGAACGATAGAAACATCGACAGAGTGACAGAACGATAGAGAGAGCGATAGAATGATAGAGCGACAGAATGATTGAGTGAAAGAACAATAGAAACAGCGACAGAGTGATAATGTTAGAGAGAGTGATAGAATGATAGAGTGAAAGAACAATAGAAAGAGTGATAGAATGATAGAGCGACAGAACAATAGAAACAGCGACAGAGTGACAAAATGTTAGAGAGAGTGATAGAATGATAGAGTGAAAGAACAATAGAAAGAGTGATAGAATGATAGAGCAACAGAACAATAGAAACAGCGACAGAGTGACAAAATGTTAGAGAGAGTGATAGAATGATAGAGTGAAAGAATGGTAGAGTGAAAGAACGATAGAGAGAAAAACAGAACCATAGAGACAGTGACAGAGTGACAGAACGATAGAGAGAGCGACAGAATGATAGAGTGACAGAGCGTAAGAGACAGTGACAGAACGATAGAGCAACAGAATGATAGAGAGCGATAGAGTGAGAATGATAGAGTGAAAAAACGATAGAGTGACAGAACGATATAGAGAGAGCGATAGAATGATAGAGCGACAGAATGATTGAGTGAAAGAACAATAGAAACAGCGACAGAGTGACAATGTTAGAGAGAGTGATAGAATGATAGAGTGAAAGAACAATAGAAAGAGTGATAGAATGATAGAGCGACAGAACAATAGAAACAGCGACAGAGTGACAAAATGTTAGAGAGAGTGATAGAATGATAGAGTGAAAGAATGGTAGAGTGAAAGAACGATAGAGAGAAAAACAGAACCATAGAGACAGTGACAGAGTGACAGAACGATAGAGAGAGCGACAGAATGATAGAGTGACAGAGCGTAAGAGACAGTGACAGAACGATAGAGCAACAGAATGATAGAGAGCGATAGAGTGAGAATGATAGAGTGAAAAAACGATAGAGTGACAGAACGATATAGAGAGAGCGATAGAATGATAGAGCGACAGAATGATTGAGTGAAAGAACAATAGAAACAGCGACAGAGTGACAATGTTAGAGAGAGTGATAGAATGATAGAGTGAAAGAACAATAGAAAGAGTGATAGAATGATAGAGCGACAGAACAATAGAAACAGCGACAGAGTGACAAAATGTTAGAGAGAGTGATAGAATGATAGAGTGAAAGAATGGTAGAGTGAAAGAACGATAGAGAGAAAAACAGAACCATAGAGACAGTGACAGAGTGACAGAACGATAGAGAGAGCGACAGAATGATAGAGTGACAGAGCGTAAGAGACAGTGACAGAACGATAGAGCAACAGAATGATAGAGAGCGATAGAGTGAGAATGATAGAGTGAAAAAACGATAGAGTGACAGAACGATATAGAGAGAGCGATAGAATGATAGAGCGACAGAATGATTGAGTGAAAGAACAATAGAAACAGCGACAGAGTGACAATGTTAGAGAGAGTGATAGAATGATAGAGTGAAAGAACAATAGAAAGAGTGATAGAATGATAGAGCGACAGAACAATAGAAACAGCGACAGAGTGACAAAATGTTAGAGAGAGTGATAGAATGATAGAGTGAAAGAATGGTAGAGTGAAAGAACGATAGAGAGAAAAACAGAACCATAGAGACAGTGACAGAGTGACAGAACGATAGAGAGAGCGACAGAATGATAGAGTGAAAGAACAATAGAGACAGAGCAATAGAATGAGAGTCTGCAATAGAACGATAGAAACAGAGTGACACAACGATAGAGTGAGCAACAGAATGATAGAGACAGAGTGACAGAACGGCAGAATGATAGAGCAACAGAACGAAAGAGACAGTGACAGAATGATAGAGACAGCTACAGTGATAGAACGACAGATCAATAGAGAGAATGATAAAAACAGCAACAGAATGATTGAGTGAAAGAACGGTAGAGAGAAAAACAGAACGATAGAGACAGCGAAAGAGAGAGCGATAGAATGATAGAGTGAAAGAATGATAGAGTGAAGGAACAATAGAAAGAGTGATAGAATGATAGAGCGACAGAACGATAGAAACGGTGACAGAGTGACAGAACGATAGAGAGAGCGATAGAGTGAAAGAACAATAGAAAGAGTGATAGAATGATAGAGCGACAGAACGATAGAAACAGCGACAGAGTGGCAGAACGATAGAGAGAGCGATAGAATAATAGAGTGAAAGAACAATAGAAAGAGTGATAGAATGATAGTGAAAGAATGATAGAGTGAAGGAACAATAGAAAGAGTGATAGAATGATAGAGAGAACCACAGATCGACAGCAACAGAGTGACAGAAAGATAGAGTGACACAACGATAGAGAGAACGATAGAATGATGGAGAGAATGACAGCGACAGAATATTTTTTTCACTCACAAATTACTAGTAAATTTCATAAGTAATGACAAACGGTGAATGAGACATTCAATTAAATATTCAGTTTTGAAGTGGAGAGACTAAAATAGTGTTGTAAAATGCAGTGTAATAATCGATTTACGACTCTAAAAATATTTTATATTTTCATAAATGCAGCTATTCACATAAGAAGGATTTACACTAACTTGTTTCCTAAACAAGATGCATTATTACTGACTCTTACTGAAGGTTGTTAATATTCGGAGTTGATCTCTGTAGTTTGCTTACTGTAAATCGCTTGAGTTTATTATTATATTTAAGTGCGGTAATAAAGCTTGTCTGTGATCCAGCAGGAACGTTATTCCTCCCAGACTGGGATTACGTCAGTGTAGAAAACCCCAGACTTTCCCCTGCGGCCGTACAGCACCTGTTCAGGGTGATGCATGTCAGATTTCATGATTTATATGTCAGCGGCACCCAAAAAACCTACAGGGCACAGTCACGGGAAGCCGATTAGACCTTTGAGTAGTTAAGTGTTGTTAAGTATTGTTGTGTGGGCTGACTTTGCAGTAATGCCTTCTAGTTTAGCTTTACAAGTTTATGTTTTTGAATAAAAAAGCTTGTCTTTTCAGTGGTTGCATTGAAAAGCTTATAATGCAGGGTTTTTGTTAGGTAAAATGTCACGTTTTTAAACTTTTTTTGTGCAAAACAAGGTCGATTTGCAGTGAACTTCTTTTAGTTCACACAAATCCCACCAGGATTAATCTTAGTCTTGTGTCTTTTTAAGCTCGCACGGAAAGTTTGCGTTGAGCTCATTTGATAATTGCATGAGACGTGACTTTAGGCATTTTTGGAGTCGAGTTTCCATTCTGTGAGCCTCTTGAAGTTTGAAATATGAATCTGTGAAAGTATTCGAAGAAGGAGAGATGGTGACAGAGAAAAGAAGCAGCACTGGAGGGTGTCGTGTTGAAATACCTGGGAATACCGCAGTGCTCTTTTAGTGGACATTTTATTAAGAAGAACTACTTTAAGAGCTATTAGTGAGATTTCATTGCTGTGTATTGTTGGTGATACACAAACACGGAGAATGCATTTCTGTTTGGTGGCTCAAGTGGTGCAAAAGTCACACCCTTCATCTTGAAACTTTTAGATGGTTCCCAACTGGTTGGTTGTGACCTAAAGCAATAGTTCACACAAAAATTACAATTAGCTGTAAATGGATGAGATGTGGATGAGTTTGTTTCTTCATAAAATTTGGAGAAATATAGCATTCCATCACTTGCTCACCAATAGATGTGAATGGGTGCCGTCAGAATGAGAGTCCAAACAGTTGATAAAAACATCACAATAATCCACAAGTAATCCACACCACTCCAGTCCATCAGTTAACATCTTGAGAAGACAAAAGCTGAAACAAATGATGACTACTGAAATGACAACAAAAATGAAAACTGAAATTTAAAAAAAGTTGAAGTTGAAGCATTAAAATTACTAAAGCACATAACATTACTAAAATCAAAATAAAAGCGGAAAGTATAAAATACATACATTCAGGTCGAAGCACTGAAATCAACTGAAACTAAAACTTAAAAAAAAATAATAAATGAATGTGTTTTGAGAGAAAAGCCTGAAAAAAGCACGTAATATTACTAAAAATGAAACAAATTAAAATGAAAACTAAAACTATAAAAAAAAAAAAAGATTAACTGACTTTGCACTAAAACTTAATTAAAAATTAAAGTTAAATAGTACTATTTAAAAAAAACTAATGACAATCTCACATAACAATGTTACTAAAAATTTAACTAAAATTAAAAAATGAAAAGTGGAAATATTAAAATAATTTAGGTTGAAATACTAAAATTGGCTGACATTAGAACTGAAATAAAAAAAAATACAATTAAATAGTAATTTTTTTAAATAATACAAATGTCAAAAGCACTAGTAATAATGCCAAATAACAATGTTTTTATCAACTCTTTAGGCTCTCATTCTGATGGCACCCATTCACATCCATTGGTGAGCATGTGATGGAATGACACATTTATCCAAATCTGATGAAGAAACAAACTCATCAAATTAAATAGTGATATTTTGAAAAAAATCTAAACATTACAAAAGCACGTAACATTATTGTAAAAAAAAAAAAAAAGAACAATTAAAATGAAAACTTACAAAAAATACAATTAAATAGTAACATTTTTACAAAAAAATTATACAAATGACAAAGGCACTAGTAATAATGACAAATGACAATGTTTTTATCAGCTGTTTGGACTCTTATTCTGACGGCACCCATTCACATCCATTGGTGAGCAAAAGATGGAATGACACATTTATACAAATCTGATGAAGAAAGAAACAAACTCATCCTAATCTTGGATGAATACAAATCTATTCAAAATAAATAGTAATATTTTGAAAAAATTCAAAACATGACAAAAGCTTGTAACATTATTGTAAAAAAATGAACAATTAAAATGAAAACTTACAAAAATACAATTAAATAGTAATATTTTTACAAACAATAATGCAAATGTCAAAAGCACTAGTAATAATAACAAATGGCAATGTTTTTATCAGATGTTTAGACTCTTATTCTGACGGCACCCATTCACATCCATTGGTGAGCAAAAGATGGAATGACACATTTATCCAAATCTGATGAAGAAACAAACTTATCCTAATCTTGGATGGCCTGAGGATGAACAAATTTAGAGCAAATTTAAATTTTTGTCTGAACTATTTCTTTAAGAATGGGTTGCAGATGAGTTACTGAATTAAATTTCTTTCGTAACTGATGAAATTGACAACATTATCAGTGTTATTTCCGTGTTTATTACAGTGGAGCTGCTTTGAAACACTCTGTTTTGTATAAAGCACTCTAGAAATAAATATGTCTTGACTTGTGTTGAATATAAACATGGTCTGCTGTTTTGTGCAATGAATTATTGGTTTCTAAGAGCATGAAACCATTGAAATATCATTGGATTTTAGGTTTGGCTACCATCGGCTGCTGATGATCGCAGGATAGAGGAAGCTGTTACGTTTTCCCGCTCATTTTCCCACCTCTACTTCCTGTATGCCACCTCTTAGTTTAATGGGAGGATGATGAGTGAGAGTGTGCTTTGATCTGATAATTCCTGTTTAAACTCGTAACCTTGTAATTTTCGTCTTATCTCTGGCATTTAATCACACATCAAGTCATTTCCGTTGCCTGAAGGAGTGATGGTGTCTGAGCGCTGCAGAGGATGATGGGATATATACGGCTAAAGAAGGAGAGGGCATGTTTGTGCGTGTATCAATGATGTGTATAAACACATTAGATCTATTGTCATAGATGATATTGTAAAAACTGCTTTGTGGATTAACATTTTAAAATAGTATAAAATGTATTTTACTTTTTTTGTAAGTTTTCATTTTAATTGTTCATTTTTTTTTACAATAATGTTACAAGCTTTTGTCATGTTTAGAATTTTTCAAAATATTACAATTTAATTTGAATTTATTTGTATTCTTCCAAGATTAGGATGAGTTTGTTTCTTCATCAGATTTGGAGAAATGTGTCATTCCATCACTTGCTCACTATTGGATGTGAATGGGTGCCATCAGAATGAAAGTCTAAACAGCTGATAAAAACATTGTCATTTGTTATTATTACTAGTGCTTTTGTCATTTGTATTATGTTTTGTAAAAATATTCATTTTTAATTGTATTTTTTTTGTAAGTTTTCATTTTAAATGTTCATTTTTTTTTATATTACGAGCTTTTGTCATGTTTTGAATTTTTTCAAAATATTACTATTTAATTTTAATTTATTTGTATTGATCCAAGATTAGGATGAGTTTGTTTCTTCATCAGATTTGGAGAAATGTGTCATTCCATCTCTTGCTCCCCAATGGATGTGAATGGGTGCCGTCAGAATGAAAGTCTAAACAGCTGATAAAAACATTGTCATTTGTTATTATTACTAGTGCTTGTCATTTGTATTATTTTTTGTAAAAAATAACATTTTTAATTGTATTTTTTGTAAGTTTTCATTTTAAATGTTCATTTTTTTTATATTACGAGCTTTTGTAATGTTTTGAATTTTTTCAAAATATTACTATTTAATTTTGATTTATTTGTATTGATCCAAGATTAGGATGAGTTTGTTTCTTCATCAGATTTTGAGAAATGTGTCATTCCATCACTTGCTCACTATTGGATGTGAATGGGTGCCGTCAGAATGAAAGTCTAAACAGCTGATTAAAACATTGTCATTTGTCATATTAATATTACTATTTAATTGTATTTTTGTACGTTTTTATTTTAATTGTTATTCTTTTATAATAATAATTTAACTAAAATAATTTAAAAGCAAATTCATAATATTAACAGTTCTAGTACATACAGTAAAATAACACTGCAGAAATTGTTTATTTAAAGTTGGCTTTTATTATATTGCTGTTTTGGCAGTTTTATTAAAAACAATAAGCTGCTGGTTTAACCTGGATTTACTGTATGTACTATTATTGTTAACAATTTAAATTGGCTTTTATTTACATATTTTCAGTTTTTATTTTTGTTTAATTTTTTTAGCATTATTGTTATGTGTTTTTGTCTTTTTTAAATACTACTATTTAATTTAAATTTTTAAATTTAAGTTTTTAATTTTAGTATTTAAACTTAAATTAAAATTTTAAATAGTACTATTTAACTTTAATTCATTTTTAATAAAAATCTAGTGTAGAATTTTTTAGTGTAAACATTAAAATTGAAACATTAAACATTCAATTAAAATGCATTAAAATATGTTTTAAAAATCCAATAAAAAATGAAAAAACAAAAAATTCTAAAACTATAACTTAAACAAATAAAACTTAAAATGTTTGTTTCGAGAAAAAGGTTATTGACATTTTTGTGTAATATTTTAATAAATATTTTTCATTAATAAACAAACAAACAAAAAGTGGAGTTTTTAATTTGCACACAGTATGTCTGTGCCAATGTTTACACTACAAATGTCTGCACTAAAATTGAATTAAAAATGAATTAAAGTTAAATACTACTATTTTAAATTTAAGTTTAAATGCTAAAATAAAAAATGAAATTTAAAAATACATACATTTAAGTTGATCAACTAAAACTTGAAAAATGTCAAATGAAATGGTAGTATTTTGAAAAAAAACTTTTAATTGTACTATTTAAAATTTAAGTTTAAATACTAAAATAAAAAAAATTAAAATAAAAAAATAAAAAAATAGTAGTATTTAAAAAAAACACATAACAATAATGCTAAAAATTAAACTAAAATAAAAATGAAGCTATGTAAATAAAAGCCAATTTATAATATTAATAATAATAGTACATACAGTAAATAATACTAAAATAACACTGTGCAGAAAATGTTTATTTAAAGTTGGCTTTTATTATATTGCTGTTTTGGCAGTTTTATTAAAAACAATAAGCTGCTGGTTTAACCTGGATTCCTGCCTGCAGTCTCTGTTTCCCTTTTATTCGTAGAAGTGATTGATGATTGAAATGTGAAAGAAGAAGCATTGAGCGTCTGTTTATCATTCAGACTCTTTCCAAACAGAGTGTCCTCAATGACAATGCAGGCTTCTCTGGTCAACCTCTGGAATGCATCTTTTGTCTCTGCATGTTTTCAGTGTATTGTGTGTGAATAATCAGCCACGTACACACTGCAGACATTCAGTCACACAAATGCAGGAGTCAATCCACTAAAGTCTGGATCTGTGTGAATATGAAAAGAGGAGTCACTCCTGAAGTGCAATGGTTGAAAGCTATTTTTTATAGGAATGATTTCACTCTTTGAATGCATTTGTCAATTTAAAATTCTCTGTGTGAACCAGGGTTATTATTGGTAAATAAAAGCATTAAAAATAAAAACTATTTTATTTTATTAGCAAAATTGGAAAAAAAAAATTACTTGGAAAAAAGTTTAAATATATAAATTAATAAATTAAATATATTTTATTTCAGCTAGTTACCAAGGCACTAAAATACTTAAAAAATACAAAAATAAATACTGTGAATGAATAAAAACTGAAATAAATACTAAAATAACTAATAAAACTAAAATGAAATCGAAATGTATTAACAATTAAAAATAATAATAATTGAACTTTTTTGTTACTTGGAAAAAAAAAAATGTTAAATTAAATGTACAAAATTTGTACTTTTTGTTAAGTTTCAAATAAAGTATTCAATTAAAATGCATTAAAATATGTTTTAAAACTCCAATAAAACATGACAAAACAACCAAATTAAATAAATTTATAATATTTGTTTCTAGAAAAATGTTATTGTCATTTTTTGTGTAATTTTTAAATAAATATTTTAATAAACAAACAAACAAAGAAACAAACAGAAAGTGCCATTTTTAATTTGCACATAATATTTATTTTATTTAAAAAAACAAAAACAAAGAAAACATCATTAGTGGCAAAAATTATTTGCTTTTTTTAATTAAGAAATCATCCATTTCTAGAAAAAAAAAACACTATTAATGATGTAAAATGTTTGTGCAAAATATTTCCTTTTATTAAGAAAACATACATTTCTAGAATAACATTATTTTTTGTCCCAATTATTTTAATTAGTAAATAAATAAACATGCAATGTGATTTTTTAAAAATTAGCACAGAATATTTCTGTGCAACTTTTTAAAAAGAAATCTAGAAAAAACATTAATGTCATAAAATGTTTGTGCCAAACATTTTTTTTAATTAAAAAAAATTAATTTCTAGAAAAACATTATTGACAATTGTGCCAAAAAATTTACTTCATAACTAAATAAACACTCCAACACAAATATGCCATTTTAAAAAAAGAAAAAAGAAAAGAAAACATAATTAATGACAACATTTTGTGCCATTTTTTTTTTAAAGAAAAAAATAATTTCTAGGAAAAAAAACATTAAGGACAAAATGTTTGTGCCAAATATTTATTTTTATTAAAAAAACACTAATTTCTAGAAAAACATTGAAATCATTTTTGGCCAAATTATGTTTAAATAAATACAAACAAATTGGGTTTTTTAATTTTCCAAAATATTGAGTTGATATAATAATCAACATTATTATGTTAGCGTAACTTATCAAAATAATGTTTGCAACTTAAAACAACCTTTTTGTTCTTCAAAGAACATTTTAATGATCCTTTTCTCCACTGTGAAGAGACTTTTGTTCAATGGAAAGATTCAGTGGATGTTAAAGACACATAAGGAACCTTTGTTTTCAAGAGAGCATCATTTCAGTCCGCATGTTGTCTTAGAGGGTAGTTGTCTCCATAGGCAGCGAAGCAGCTTCTAGGTTTGGTAATGTGAAGAGTTTGGATGTTAATCATGTGTTTCGGCGAGTGATGCTGATGATTTTACTGTTGATGTGTTGATGTTGCTCAGTGACGGCGGCTGCCAGAGACCAGCAGCGCTCTTAAACGATCATCTTCAATAGCAGAAACGCCCTCGTTATGTTTCATGATTTCAGGGGGTTATTAAAACATCTGCTGAGGCAGTTCTTCCATCCCGTCTGACTCACAAGAGCTGAATCAATCAGTGGGATGGAACTGGAGGAGCTGACTGTGATTCCATTGCATTATTCGAAGTGTATTGTTTGGTGAACACAAGCATGAGTACTAGATATATACCACTTTCTCATGAGCTAAATGAACTAAATTCTAGACATAAAGTGACATAAACAGGCTGTTATTAATTAATCACTTATGGTAAATGTTATATTAGCAGACAGTGCTACATTAAAAAAACAACAGCTAAGATTACGACATTAAAGTCATAATATTTTGGAGAATTAAATTGAAATTAGGAGAATAAAGGCAAAATATTATGAGAATTAAGGCGAAATTACAAGAATAAGGTTGAAATATTTAAAAAATAAAGTCACAATGTTTTGAGAAAAGTCAAAATATTTAGAAAATAAAGTCGAAATGTGAGAATAATGTTGAAATATGAAAATAAAGATGGAATTACGAGAATAAAATTGAAATATTTCAAAAATAAAGTAAAAACTACGAATAGTGGAGAAATATTTCGAAAAATAAAGTTGAAATGAGAATAAAGTCGAAATGTTTAGAAAATAAAGTCGAAATTTCAAGAATAAAGTTGAAATATTACAAGAAAATGTTTCGAAAATAAAGAAATGTTATGAGAATAGTCAAAATATTACAAAAATAAAGTCAAAATTGTGAGAATAGTCAAAATATTTAAAAAAATAAAGTCGAAATAACTTGAATAAAGTCGAAATGATGAGAATACAGTCTAAACTTTTCTAAAATAAAGTTGAAATGAGAATAAAGTCGAAATGTTTAGAAAATAAAGTCGAAATTTCAAGAATACAGTTGAAATATTACAAGAAAATGTTTCGAAAATAAAGAAATGTTATGAGAATAGTCAAAATATTACAAAAATAAAGTCAAAATTGTGAGAATAGTCAAAATATTTAAAAAAATAAAGTCGAAATAACTTGAATAAAGTCGAAATGGTGAGAATACAGTCTAAACTTTTCTAAAATAAAGTTGAAATGAGAATAAAGTCGAAATGTTTCGAAAATAAAGTCGAAATTTCAAGAATAAAGTTGAAATATTACAAGAAAATGTTTCGAAAATAAAGAAATGTTATGAGAATAGTCAAAATATTACAAAAATAAAGTCAAAATTGTGAGAATAGTCAAAATATTTAAAAAAATAAAGTCGAAATAACTTGAATAAAGTCGAAATGATGAGAATACAGTCTAAACTTTTCTAAAATAAAGTTGAAATGAGAATAAAGTCGAAATGTTTCGAAAATAAAGTCGAAATTTCAAGAATAAAGTTGAAATATTACAAGAAAATGTTTCGAAAATAAAGAAATGTTATGAGAATAGTCAAAATATTACAAAAATAAAGTCAAAATTGTGAGAATAGTCTAAATATTTTAAAAAAATAAAGTCGAAATAACTTGAATAAAGTCGAAATGATGAGAATACAGTCTAAACTTTTCTAAAATAAAGTTGAAATATTACAAGAATAAAGTCAAAATATTTCAAAAATAAAGTCAAAATTATGAGAAGAGTCATATTTCGAAAAAAAAAGGTCGAAATAACTTGAATAAAGTCGAAATGTTTCAAAAATAAAGTTGAAATGACGAAAATAAAGTCGAAATGTTTCAAAAAAATAAGGTTGAAATGACGAAAATAAAGTCGAAATGTTTCAAAAATAAAGTCGAAATTATTAGAATATAGTCTAAACATTTCAAAAATAGTTGAAATTATGAGAATAAAGTTGAAATTCTAACAATAAAGTCAAAATGTTATGAAAATAAAGTTGAAATGTGTCAAGAATAAAGTCAAAATATTACAAGACTAAGTTTCAGCATCATTACTCCAGTCTTCAGTGCCACATGATCTTTCAGAAGTCATTCTAATATGCTGATTTGCTGCTCAAGAAACATTATCAGTGTTAAAAACAGTGTTGCTGCCCAATTCTTTGCGAATGATACCATAATACATTTTATTTTTTAGCATTCACAGATGTGTAGAAAGTTAAAAAGAACAGCATTTATTAAAAATATAATTTTTTTTGTAACATTAGAAAAGACTTTTGACCAACTTAATGCATCCTTGATGAATAACAGTATTAGAAAGGTTGGGCGGGATGCTGTAGTTGAGCTTTGTTTTAGCTGTGAGACTGATTGCTGTATGGGAAGGGCTAGTTTCTTCCTTCCTGATGTGGCTTGTCATGTTCTCTCCTTTGCACTATTATGCTCTGATGAATGAAAATAGAGCGTGAAACATATGGTTTCCATACCAGCATTTGGTTTGCATGCAGTTTCTCAGTAAACAACCAGTAATTAATCTCTGAAATGCTGAAATGCCGGAGAGCAACATAAATTTGATGTTACAACATTTATATTTTTGGTCTGTTTCCAATGTGTCAAACATTCTGCCAGTTGCAACTACAAACATTGTAGCAAGAGTCTGTTTTTGGAACATTCCGAAAGTTTCAATTATTGAACTTTTCAAACGTTTGAATTCTTGAACATTCCAAAAGTTTGAATTCCTCAACATTCCACACGTTTGAATTCTTGCAGTAATTCTGTGTGATTTCCTGTCTAAAGCAGATTCATTATTCTGCCTTTGTGTGCATTCGGCTGCAGGAGTGAGAGAGTCAGGGATGGGAATTGGAAGGAATTTTAAGATTCTGGTTTTGATAGAAAGCAGGTCATTCTCACAAGCCTTAAAATTCACCCAAAAATAAAAACATATTCATGTTCAACTTCTCCTGGTGCTCTCAATCCAGGCCTTTGCATGTACAATATAGGCTATACTCTCAAAATATTATAACTTCAGTTTCTACAATTTAAATTATTATTTTTAAATTATTATTAAATTATTAAATTATCTAAACTATTTGACTTGATTCTTGAAACATTTTGACTTAATTCTGGTAGTATTCCGACTTTATTCTCGTAGTATTTTGACTTTATTCTCGTAGTATTTCGACTTTATTCAAGTAATATTTTGAGTTTATTCTCGTAGTATTTCGACTTTATTCTCGTAGCATTTCAACTTTATTCTCATAATATTCTGACTTTATTCTCGTAGCATTTCGACTTTATTTTTGTAGAATTCCAAGTTTATTCTTGTAGCATTTCGACTTTATTCTCATAGTATTCTGACATTATTCTCGTAGCATTTAGACTTTATTTTTGTAGTATTCTGACTTTATTCTTGTAGTATTTAAAGTTTAGTGTTGTAGTATTTCGACTTAATTCTCGTAATATTTCGAGTTGATTCTCATAGTATTCTGACATTATTCTCGTAGTATTTCGACTTTACTTTCGTAGTATTTCGACTTTATTCTTGTAGTATTTCGAGTTTAGCGTTGTAGTATTTCGACTTTATTTTTGTAGTATTCCGACTTTATTCTTGTAGTATTTCGAGTTTAGTGTTGTAGTATTTTGACTTTACTCTCGTAGTATTTTGACTTTATTCTCGTAGCATTTCGACTTTATTCTCATAGTATTCTAGCATTTTTCTCGTAGCATTTCGACTTTATTTTTGTAGTATTCCAACTTTATTCTTGTAGTATTTCGACTTTACTCTCGTAGAATTTCGACTTTATTCTCAGTATTTCGAGTGTAGTCTCATAGTATTTTGACTTTATTCTTGTAATATTTTGACTTTATTCTCATAGTATTTTGACTTTACACTCGTAGTATTTCGACTTTATTCTCAGTATTTCGAGTTTAGTCTCGTAGTATTTCGACTTTATTCTCGTTATATTTCGAGTTGATTCTCGTAGTATTTCGACTTTACTCTCGTAGAATTTCGACTTTATTCTCAGTATTTCGAGTTTAGTCTCATAGTATTTTGACTTTATTCTCATAGTATTTCGACTTTATTCTCGTAGTTTTTCGAATTTATTCTCAGTATTTCGAGTTTAGTCTCGTAGTATTTCGACTTTATTATCATAGTATTTTGACTTTACTCTAGTAGTATTTCAACTTTATTCTCGTATTATTTTGAGTTTTTTCTCAAAATATTGCCCTTTTTCTCGTAATTTAGATTTTTGAGCATTACATTGTACTGGCTGTTTATTGTTGTGTGACCAGTGAGATCTGTGCAGTAGAAAGTACAGGTCAGGACATGAATTTCTCTCTCGTCTAATTCTGTGGTCTGTTAAGTGATGATTCAGCCAACTGGATCGTGAACTGACCCATTTCCCATTAATCCAACTTCTGATGGAGGGAAATCCCTGAAAATAATACAGAAGTACACAACCAGTGCATGCTGCAGCATTTACTTCAGATGTTTCTAGGTTTCTCTGATTGTGTAATTGGAATTCTCTTGGAAGGCAAAATGACTGCTGTCAAAATGTTTGTATATAAGATAAGTTCACCTTTAAAAGACCTCAGATCTCAGAAATAAATTACATTTTAAAATGTATTTGAATAGAAAGCATTTATTTTAAATAGTAAAAATATTTCAGAATATTACTGCTTTTGTTGTGTTTTGGATCAAATAAATGCAGGCTTCGTGAGAAGAAGAGAACATTAAAAATCTTACTGTTCAAAAACTTTTGACTGGTAGTGTATACAAATAAAAAATATATATTATTGTATTGAATTACTCATATAATGTTAGGTGCTCTAAAGTGCTAGAAGATAGACTCATCTTTGGGAACGATTGAAATCATGTGGCATTTCTGTGTCAGTGTGCACACGCTAAAGGCACACACTGTTGTGCGTGTCAAGAATGTTTACATTTGCTTAACTGTTCCAGCTAGTAGTTTGGTGCAAACTGAATCTATGAACCACATGTGTATGAGTATTTGACTGATTCTCCCACAAAATCATTGTAGAATATGGAATGTCTGAAGTATTGTTCTTGGTTGCCTAGTTAGTTGTGTGTGTTGTCTAAGGTCATGTTTTCCCCACAGCCATGAGTTGACCTCTGATGTGAGCATATGCACATTTTGCATTTGCATACGGCTGAAACTCAAACAATAGATTAAAGTGCATGCAATGCAAAGCCAAGCATGTGAACTGCAACTGATCAAACGTATCATTTGAATGCAGTCTAAGTTGCTTCAGATAAAAGAGCATTGCCAAATGCATGACAATGCAATAGGATAATTGCAATTTATTGGTCTTGATAATGCCAAATGCATACATTAGTTTACTGGATAATCAAGAACCAAGTCCACTTGCATTTTTATGAACAGTACTTTCTGTTAAAGGATTAGTTCACTTCCAGAACAGAAGCTTACAGATAATTTACTCACCCCCTTGTCATACAAAATGTTCATGTCTTTCTTTATGAAATCACACATTTCGTTTTTCAGAAGGCAGACCTTCATCAAACCCAGAATTAATAGAGCCATTTATGCCAAGCTGGGAAGAAAGCTATTGTAATAATGTAATGCTTTTTTCAAACCAACAAGCATGAGAGCATGTTCTAGTGCACCCCCAAAACAAAATAAAGACTTTGTAAAAGAGCATAATACAACCCCTTTAAAAATAACATTTATACACTCTTTTTTTTTTTTTACCACAAATGCTGGTCTTGTCTAGCTCTGCGATGCACATTCGTTCTACACTGCTGCAGAAGTACCGACCCAGTGTTTGCAAAGTGAACGTGCAAAGAAGGCTTTACAAAATAAGGTAAAACAGTGATGTAGGACGATTTTGAAGTTGGAGGAGAAAATGGGATGGGAGTTTTTTGACATACCCTAACTGTCTTGAACCAGAATACGCATGCGCATTGCAGAGCTAGACAAGATTTGCATTTGTTGTTAAAAAGTGTATTAATTATACATTTTTAGAAAAGAGCCAATAGTTTTGCTATAGATAAGACCCTTCTTCCTCGGCTGGGATCGTTTAGAAGCTGCATTTAAACTGCATTTTGGAAGTTAAGACTCAGGGCACCATAGAAGTCCACTATATGCAAAGAAATCCTGAAATGTTTATCTCAAAACGCATATTTTCTTTACAACTCAAGAAAGAAAGACATGAACATCTTGAATGACAAGGGGGTGAGTAAATTATCTATACATTTTTGTTCTGGAAGTGAACTAATCCTAACTGTTTATCATGTGTCTTACAAATAATGATTAAAAATATTTAATAATTAAGTAAATAATCATTTTAAATAAATAAGACATCATTTTAATTAATTATCAGAAATAATCATTTAAATAATAATAATAATTAAATAATTATAATTTTAATTTTAAATAACAATTAACAATAGTAATTAGTAATAATTAATAATAACACAGTATTTTTGGATTTGTTTAAAATATTAGATCATGAGATCAGTATTGTATGTCGAACTGATTTGTATTGGTAAACCCCTGTTCTTTGGTGTGTGTTTTTGAGTCATTTAAACTGAGTTTGTTTGATTAAAGCAGTGTTTGAACTGGTTCTGGTCTTTGGTTCTGTTGGCTGTTTTTAGCAGCTGGTTGTTACACTACTTAGTGGCCTGTATTCATCTCACTGGCGTCTGTGGTGTCCGTCATGCACCCTAATGAGGGCTGGAGGCACAATGGCTCTGATTATGCACACTGATCAGCAGTGCCACACAGACCGCAAACTAATATTCTTGGTTCTGTTTCTGTATGTGTATAAATATATATGTGTGTGTTCAGTTCAGTACATGCCATTTGCATTGGAAGTAAAGAATCTTTTTGACAGGGTTATCATTAACTAAAACTAAAAAACTAAAACCATTTTCTATACTAAAAATAAAATTATTATTTTTTTGTTTAAATTGAAGCATTAGAATAACTAAATCTAATAAATCGAAATGTATAAATAGTATATAGACATAAAAAATTAAACATACAACAAAATATAATTTTTGAAATGAAACAATTAAACTGAATGAACTGAAATAAAATAAATACGTCTATAAAGACATTAAAAAGCAAAACTAAGGTACTAAGATTCAAATAAAAAAGACTATGAAAGAATTTAAGTGAACAAAAAAGAAAAAAAATTGTAAAACAAAATCAAACATTTTTAACAGTCAACAAAAATGAAAGATAAACTAAAAAAAAACAAATGTTAACAAAAAATTTAAATTCAAATATTCTAAAATAAAAAAATATTGTTTCATCTATTTATATAATAAAATAGCATCTAAAAATAAGTTAAAACTTTTTAATATTTTTCAAACAAAATGTTTTTAACAAAAAAGAAAATGTAAAAATAAAATCTCATTAAATGTTAACAAAAACTATGATAATTTATGTATATTATAGTATATAAATCATAATAAAACAATGCTTTAAGTTGGCTTCTATTAATTTGAGTAACATTTATCACTCTTTACCGTATTTGTTCAGGGTTCACTTCAGTAAAGATCTGAGCTTGTTTGGTTTTTATATTTAGAAATCAAATCAAATGTGTATGGGAAAGCAATTTGAGGGATTTTTTTTAGTTCTTCCGAAGAATCTTGGGAAAACATTTGTGGTGAACGGAGGAGTATTTTAGTCTCTCGTGCTGGCAATACTAGGGATCTCTTCCAAAACTAGTGAACTGCTTACATAGACATAACACATTGAATTAAATCATGAAATATTGAAGTAGAAAGACTGAAATTGTATTTTCTTTTGAAATGCACTCCAATAATTTATTTCGAACTTTAAAAAAAATATTTTTTACAGTGTAAAAATACTCAATTTCAATGCATGCAATTTTAATGCAGAAATGCATCGCAACAATCATTTTATCATTTTCATTTTTTTATAGGTATTAGAGCTGATGTTTTCATTCATGCATGCCTTTTTATAAAAATGTTGCATGCATTTTTCCCAGTTGTCATTGAGTTTAGAAGAGAGGGGAAGGTTTTTGCAGTCGTAACCCTTGCTCAACCCCGGCTGTAAAGTCCACAGGCTTGCTTCAAGTTTACACAGCAGATCTGTTGCGACATTCAGGCCTAAATCTGTGTGCTTTTTGAGTCCATTCACAGGTTGATCAGTCAGGAAATACCACTGAACAGCTCAATGAACAGCAGCGTAATGCAAGGAGACACTAAAGACCTGCATTAATAGAGTCACTGATGAGGTCTGAAAGGGAAAGAAATGTCCGATAAATCAGGGCATGTCTTGTCTTGAACAAAGGAAGGAACAATATTAAAAAGCAACCAGGCGTTTGACATGACACGAAAGTCGTTTATTTTAGTTATGAATATTATGCAAGCAGATTTAATGATCTATTTGGATTATTTGGAAACTTGAACAGTTATTGGAGGACCATTTATAAAGAGCTTCGTGCATTTTAGCATTGAAATTATAGGATTTTTGCTTGCTCACTGTAGTTGAAAATCCGAGGGTGCAAAATAATCTAAATATTGAGAAAATCACCTTTAAAATTGTTCAAGTTAAGTTCTTAGTGATGTACATTACAAATAAAAAATTAAGTTTTGATATATTTACGGTAGAAAATATCTTCATGGAACATGATCTTTACTCAATATCCTAATGATTTTTGGCATAAAAGAAAAATTGATCATTTTGACCCATACAATGTATTTTTGGCTATTTCTACAAATATAGCCACATTTTTTCATGTTTTTGAGTATTTTCTGCTCACCAAGGCTGCATTTATTTGACGAAAAAAAGCAATAAAAATTGTGAAATATTATTAACATTTAAAATAGCTGTTTAGTATGTGGGTAAATGTTAAAATATAATTTATATCTGTGATCAAAGCTGCATTTTCAGCATCATTACTTCAGTCACATGATCCTTCAGAAATCATTCTAATATGCTGATTTGCTGCTCAAGAAACATCCTTGGTTATTATCAGTGTTGAAAACACTTGAGCTGAAACCGTCATACATTTTATTTTTCAGGATTCACAGATTCACAAGAACAGCACTTATTTGAAATGGAAATCTTTTGTAACATTATAAATGTCTTTACTGTCACTTTTGATCAATTTAATGCATCCTTAATGAATAAAAGTATTTCAACTGACCCCGAAGGTTTAAACAGTAGTTTATAGTAACCTCGAGAGTAATTTATTGTCTATTGACTGTGTCTTCTGTTCTTTTTTTGTCCTTATGTAAATGGTTTCCTCTCCTGATGTGCTGTTGTCGTCTCTTCATTTTTTCAGGAAACAGCCAAAGGTAAGACAAAGGTTACATTTTGTTTACCTCACATCTTTATGTGCATATTAATATTCATGCAAATTTCATGTTACATACATATGCTTGTGAATCACTTAATATTCCATTCCAGGTTTTACATCTCATCTGAATACTGAACTAGACTGAAGCAGCTTGGCTTCACTTGATTCTCCATTTATCATTTTTTAGAAAAATCAGTGTGTCTTAAAACTGATCAGCAGGATCATTTGAGGAATGTTTCTTTCTAAAACAAAATATTTTTTTATTTTATTAGGGGTTCAAGCGTGTAAGGCTGAAACCCTACCATAATTGTTAGAATCAGCGATCTCCAAGTAAAACTGATCATGCAGACCAAACCATAAGTCGTAGAGACTTGAAATTTGGAGGGATGGTAGTACTCACACCACCGTCAATGTCACCAAAGCTCATCCCAATTGGCCTGATGGGGGTGCTACAGCGATCAAAAGTATGAAAACAGATTCAGTTTTTGGGTATTTTGGATTTTTTGCAAACTCTACTTTTGCAAACTAGTTCTAGTTTTGTCGCCTGATCGGAACCAAACCAGTGCAGAAAGATTCTCTGGAGAGCAAATATCAATAATTATCAAAAAAAGCACACTTTTGACTCACTGATGCAAATGGACGCCAAAATGTTCAAAAGGGGCAGGGCCACTTTTGTTAAAATGCCTATAACTCTTGAACGGAATGAGATATCTCTGCCAGACTCAGAACACTTATGTAGGAGCTCAATCTGAGGTTGCAGGACAAAAAATGCAGAGCTTGGCCACTTGAAAAAACTTGGAAACAACTGGATGTCGCATGTTTTTTGCACGTACATGCAATATTAATTTCATACGATAGACTCCTCATTCTGGGAAACTTTGCCTCTAGAAGCACTGCTGTGAATCAGATTGTTTGTTAATTGACGGAGCAGATGTAAAAAATTTACTTTCGCGAACTAGTCCTAGGTTTTTCACTCAATCTGGAAAAATCACTGCAGTACGATTCTCTGGACTCTCCAGGTCAATAATTATCACGAAAATGTTCAAATTTACCCTTTTGGAAGCTATAACGGCGTCGTTTAGAAAAATGGCCTGCCCAAATTTACCTAAAATCCTACACAGCCTAAAGAAAAGCTCAAAACTTCACAAAATCGGCTGAGCACATTGATTCTAAACAAGCGGGCAAAGAGGAGATTGGACCACAGCTGGTGCTATAACAGTTATTAACGTTGCAAAACATAATATTTCTTTGATAAATGTGACCCTGGACCACAAAACCAGTCATAAGGTTAAATTTTACAAAACTGAGATATATACATCACATGAAAGCTCAATAAATAAGCTTTCTATTGATGTATAGTTTGTTAGGATAGGACAATATTTGGCCGAGATACATCTATTTGAAAATCTGGAATCTGAGGATGCAAAAAAATCAAAATACTGAGAAAATCACCTTTAAAGTTGTCCAAATTAAGTTCTTAACAATGCATATTACTAATCAAAAATTACATTTTGATAGGTTTACAGTAGGAATTTTACAAAAAATCTTCATGGAACATGATCTTTACTTAATTTCCTAATGATTTTTGACATAAAAGAAAAATCAATAATTTTGACCCATGCAATGTATTTTTGGCTATTGCTACAAACATACCCCAGCGACTTAAGACTGGTTTTGTGGTCCAGGGTCACAAATGACTTTGCAAAATGGCTTTTAAAAGTAGCATGGGTATATTTGTACGGGTCAAAATTATCTATTTTTTCTTTTATGCCAAAAATCATTAAGATATTAAGTAAATATCATGTTTCATAAAGACCATTTGTACATTTCCTAATATATATATATAATTTGATTACGAATATGCATTTCTAAGAACTTCATTTGGACAACTTTAAGTGCGATTTTCTCAATATTTAGATTTTTGACACCCTCAGATTGTAGAATTTCAAATAGTTGTATCTTAGTTGTAACTATATGTGACCCTGGACCACAAAACCAGTCATAAGGTTAAATTTTACAAAACTGAGATATATAGATCATATGAAAGCTCAATAAATAAGCTTTCTATTGATGTATAGTTTGTTAGGATAGGACAATATTTGGCCGAGATACATCTATTTGAAAATCTGGAATCTAAGGGTGCAAAAAAATCAAAATACTGAGAAAATCACCTTTAAAGTTGTCCAAATTAAGTTCTTAACAATGCATATTACTAATCAAAAATTACATTTTGATAGGTTTACAGTAGGAATTTTACAAAAAATCTTAATGTAACATGATCTTTACTTAATTTCCTAATGATTTTTGACATAAAAGAAAAATCTATAATTTTGACCCATACTATGTATTTTTGGCTATTGCTACAAATATACCCCAGCGACTTAAGACTGGTTTTGTGGTCCAGGGTCACATATGAGACATAAAAGCCTGATTTATCAAATAAGACACTATGAAACTATGTTTGTCTATGGGCTCAAGCTGTTGCATTTAAAAAACTGAGCTTTTCACATCAAAGTGTTTCCACATGCAGTCAGAGCTGCGATTCATCCTTCCGGTGGCTCGTCAGATGAGGATGAGCGTCTGTGTGAATGTGTCAGGTCTCTGAAATCTCGTGAGCGTCCACAAAGAGCTGCAATGTGTGAGTCTCGGAGACACACAGGCCCAGTGTAGAGCAGTCAAAGCTGCATTGTTGCTGCAGCGTCTCGCTCGCTGCCATTGTGTTTGGCAGGCGGACAGACTGCAGTGCAGACTAATGCTGAGACAGTCTAAAATTCAGGAGCTTTTCCTGTTTTCTTCAGGCAGTGACCCGCACAGAAACTCCAGTAATTATTGGAAAGTATTTCTTCACTTGCACTGATGAACAGAGAGAGGAACTTGCAGCAGTGTTTTAGCACAAACCTGTGTTTCATTCAATGTTTAACTACTCAAAACTTAGTCAAAACAGCCATCAGCATGCAATTAAACTCAAATTCACTTCTCTGTGCTAAATAGATTGCATTTAATTCACAGAAGTCGGTGATACAGTATTTTTCATCTGTCTTAATGATGTTTATTGGCCTAAACTACTTTATAAAAGAAAACGTTAATACCTTTATTCATCAAGGATGCGTTAAATTGATTAAAAGTGACAGTAAAGATATTTATAATGTTAGATGTCTATTTCAAATAAACGCTTTTTATTCGTCTGTGAATCCTGAAAAGTGAAATGTATCAGTTTCCACAAAAATATTGTGCAGCACAAACTGTTTTCAACACTGGTAATCTGTTACTTTTAAAAGTAATGCGTTACAATATTGCGTTACTCCCTAGGAAAGTAACTAATTACGTTACCTAGTGACTTTTTATAGAAAGTAATGTTTTAAATAGTAAACATATGTTAATATTGTACCGTTTTTGCTGTACTTTGGATAAAAATAAATGCAGGCTTGGTGAGCAGATTAAAGAAGATTAGAAATCTTACTGTTCAAAAACTTTTGACAGGTGGTGTATGATCAATCAGCTGATATTTTACATTCAAAGTTAATGCGCTATCATTTAAAAGCCTATGATAATTCAGAGTTTTTAATGTTTGTCTGAACAAAAATTCTGTAAAATTTTAAAATATTGTTGTAATTTAAAAAAGCTGTTTTCTATGTGAATATATGTTAACATGTAATTTATTTCTGCAATCAAAGCTGAATTATGAGTTATGAGTTATTTAAATTTTAGATGTCATAATAAACATTTAAAAATGAAGTTATGGCAAATTGAAGAAATGTACATACACGTCTGTAAGTCTGGGGTCGGATTTTTTTAATGTTTTAGACTATTTTCTGCTCACCAAGGCTGCATTTATTTGACGGAAAATACAGTAAAAGCAATAAAAATTGTGAAATATTATTACAATTTAAAAAAGCCGTTTAGTATGTGAGTATATGATCAAATGTAATTTATATCTGTGATCAAAGCTGAATTTTCAGCATTATTTCACCAGTCTTCAGTGTCACATGATCCTACAGAAATAATTTTAATATGCTGATTCACTGCTCAAGAAACATGAAACCCTGATATATTTTAGAATTTTCACAGACGAATAGAAAGTTCAAAAGAACAGCATTTATTAGAAATAGAAATCTTTTGTAACATGTAATCAATTTAACACTTCCTTGTTAAATAAAAATGTTTTTTACTTTTTACTGACCCTAAAGGTTTAAACAGTAGTTTATAGTTTCCTTAAAGGTAATTTATTGTCTGCTGACTGTTTCTTTTGTGCTTTTTACTCCTTATGGAAACAGTTTCCTCTCCTGATGTGCCTTTGTCGTTTCTTATGACTTATGAACGTCCATAAGTTTGGGGTTGAATTTTTTTTTTTTTAGTGTTTTCTGCCCACAAAGGCTGCATTTGTTTGATGAAAAATACAGTAAAAACAATAAAAACAGCTAAATATTATTACAATTCAAAATAGCTGTTTTCTATGTGAATATCTGTTCAACTGTAATTTATGTCTTTGATCAAACTGAATTTTCAGCATCATTACTCCAGTCTTCAGTGTCACATTATGCTTCAGAAATCATTCTAATATGCTGATTTGCTGCTCAAAAACATGTATTATCATTATTATGTTAAAAACGGCTGAGTATAATTTTTTCAGGTTTCTTTGATGAATAGAAAGTTCAGAAATAAAGATATTTAGTAACATTATAAATGTCTTTCTCATCACTTTTGACCAATTTAAAGCATCCTTGCTAAATAAAAGCATTAATTTCTATCATTTCTTTACCAAACAAAGAAAGAAAACATCACACTGTCTTCAATCTTTTGAATGGTATTGTGTATAATATTACACAAGCCTTTTATTTCTGATAAACATTTGGATCTATTCAATTAATCAAAAAACTGTTTTAAATATTGATAATATTGATAATAATAAAAAAATGTTTTTTAAACAGCAAACCAGCATACTAGAATGATTTCTGAAGGATCATGTGACACTGAAGACTGTAGTAATGATGCTGAAAATTCAGCTTCGATCACAGAAATAAATTACATTTGAAAATATATTCAAATAGGAAGTAGTTATTTTAAATGGTAAAAATATTTCAAAATTTTACTGCTTTCGCTGTACTTTGAATCAAATAAATGCAGGCTTGGTGAGCAGAAGAGACTTCTTTAAAATCATCAAAAATCTTAAATTAAGTTTCAAGATTGTTCAAGTTTAAAAGTGAATGAGGTAAAACAACACAGAAAGAGAGAAAAAAACGTGCAAACTTAATATCTTATGCAAAATTGTATTCAACAGCGTCTGAAAACCAATCTGAGTTTGTTTATAATTATTTCATTGACTTATAAATAATTGCAGAATTATTCTTGATAAAAAGAAGAAGTAAAAGTGCATCTGCAGTTAATTCGATCAACTGTTTGTCATCATTTATTCTTCTTCATATTGAGGTTGAGCATGTGAATTGCGTGTTTCCAGCGTTTTCACTCTCTGTTCTTAATCAGAGCACAATTGGGTCAGTCTGATTTCACAGATGAGAGACTCAGTCTGTTGCCCAGTGATCTCTAGAGACGCTGAGAAAACTCATGCGCTCATAAAACACGTCGCACCGCATCGCTGCATGAGCGTCGCCCGCACAACACGCGATAATATACAACTAATCAGCTCTGAACTCATTTGTTTTTCAGTTTTCAATTAAAAATGTCAAAGTTGTCAGAAAGTATAACAAGTTTTCATGCAGTCTTGAATGCAAGTTAATTTTATTCCCAAATTTTAGTGCAAATCAAATTCAGCTGCAAATCTTATTTAATTTTAATTTCACCAGGATAATTGAGAAGTATTAAAAAATGTAAATAAAGAAGTATTTACAAGTATTTAAGAATTAGAAAATGACTAAAAATGACTTAAACTTAGGCTATATGAAAACTTACATTTTAAAAATAAAACTTTAAAATTAGATGAATTAATTAAAAATTATTCATAATAATAATAATAATTAAAAAAACAGGTTTGGCATTCATGTAACAACAAAATTAATGAAACTTTAAAATAAAATAATAATAATAAACTAAATAGAAAATGACTAAAAATGACTAAAACTTAAGCTTAATGAAAACTGAAAGTTTTAAAAAATGAAACCTTAAAATAAATAAATCAATTAAAAATGATTAAAAATAATAATAGTAATTGAAAAAACGCTGGTTTGACAGTTATTTAACAACACAATTAATACAACTTGAAATAAAAAAAAAACTAATTAGAAAATGACTAAAAATGACTTAAACTTAAGCTAAATGAAAACTGAAAAAAAAAACAATAAAAATTTAATTTATTTAAAATAAAATTATTAATTAAAAATCATATAAAATAATAAAAAAAACAATAAAAAACAATGGTTTGGCATTTATTTAACAAAAAAATTAATAAAACTTGTAATAAAATTAAAATGAAATGAATTAATAAAAAAATATTATTAATACAATAATAAAAATAAACTAATTAGAAAATTGAAAATTAAATTGAAAACTGAAAATTAAAAAAAATTATTAGAAAAAAATAGTCTTTATCTTTATCTTAAAAATAAAATTAAGGAAAAAAAAAATATATATATATATATATATATATATATATATATATATATATATATATATATATATATATATATATATATATATTAATAATAAATAAAATATATAACTACTAAAAATGAAACTTAAAATAAAATTATTTAAAAATCATTAATAATAATTTAAAAAACACTGGTTTAGCATTTGTTTAACGGAAAAAAAATATAAAAATAATAAAAGTAAACTAACTAGAAAATTACAAAAAAAATGATAAAAAAAATAAATATATATGTATATATAACACTGGTTTGTTTAGGGTTTAATAGAGAGAAATTCTGTGAATAATAGGGCATTACGTAGAATGATCAAAATATTTAACAAAGGGGTGCCAGATCTTAAAAAAAAAAGTGTTCTTCTGATCCTCTTAATAATCCACTAGAAGATTTTGCTGATTTTGGAACAAGACTAGACTATAAAACACACACAATCTGAGTCTATAAGAAACATTTAAAACTCTTATTATCTTATGCAACACTGACTCTCAGGGAAATGCATCTTGGTTTAATAGCATTTAGATATTTTATTGCTAAACGAGGCGATCATTTCTTCCACATTAACAGTTGTGCATTGTCTGGGATGTGAGATGAGGGAGGCCTGGGTCCCGTACGGATCCGCCGGTCGGTCGCTCTGGAAACTCGGGTCGCCAAAGCAGGAATTCATTCCTCCGTCTCCAGATTTATGTATCTAATTAACGGCGTCTCACAAAGACTGTTGCTGTACACAAGCGCCCTAAGAATGTCTCTCAGGAGCTCACATGCTGCTCTTTTACAGCTCAGGAGACTTTGTTTTAGATGTTTCATTTAGCTCATAGTTAAATAGTTGTCATGCAATATGAGTTTAGAGCTGTAAAACCAACTTGATGAGAAATGTTTGAGTTCATATTCAGATCTCTGACTTTTGTTGAATTGTTGAGTGCCATATTCTACTGTTTGAGCTTCAGGATTGAATATACAGTAAAAGTTAATAGCAAATGCAGTTTGCA
>NC_133369.1:2103315-2131991 GCF_049309525.1 Garra rufa | reverse complement strand
TCTTGTTCATAGGCCCTTTACTATCATTACTTATGTTGAACAAAGCACTTACTAATGAATTTGTGAACCTTATTGTAAAGTGTACACTAGTTCAACATTAACTGATGTGTCACTAACATTTGTAGACTCTTCATTAAGATGACTTACCATTAACAAAGCATTTACTAATGAATTTGTGAACCTTATTGTAAAGTGTACACTAGTTCAACATTAACTGATGTGTTACTAACATTTGTAGACTCTTCATTAAGATGACTTACCATTAACAAAGCATTTACTAATGAATTTGTGAACCTTATTGTAAAGTGTACACTAGTTCAACATTAACTGATGTGTTACTAACATTTGTAGACTCTTCATTAAGATGACTTACCATTAACAAAGCATTTACTAATGAATTTGTGAACCTTATTGTAAAGTGTACACTAGTTCAACATTAACTGATGTGTCACTAACATTTGTAGACTCTTTACTAACATCACTTACCATTAACAAAGCATTTACTAATGAATTTGTGAACCTTATAAAGTGTACACTAGTTCAACATGAACTAACGTTTAAACAACATTTGTAGACGATTTATTAACATGACTTACCATTAACAAAGTATTTAAAAAGATAATTTGTGTACCTTATTGTAAAGTGTACACAAGTCCAACATTTACTAACGTTTAACTAACATTTGTGGGTTAATAACAAAGCAGTCATTGATTTTACTTGACGTTAAATGAGTGAAAGCCATTCGTGCATCACTTAGATTTTCAACTTTATTACATATTATATTATTACATATTTGTGGTATGCATTATATACATTTACATTATATAATCAATTCATTAAATAAACAAAACAAAAATAAATACATAAACTTAGCGAAGAAGGAGGTGTTTCTCCTAACGTTATCTGGAAGTGAGCAAGCATGCTCAGGTTAAGCTGGACAAATAGTTGGTAATCACCTTTGCGTTTTAAAGCTGCTATTTTCGATGAATGTCATTGAAAGGTCTTCCAAGAAGACCATTTCTATCCCGCTTTCCAAGCCAGTAAATCCGTTATATCACGCGGTGTTTTACTAGGTCTGATCCATTCTGTTCCCGTGGGCGATTTTGCCGCCGAACTCCACAACAACAAACGTGCGCGCGCTCAGTAGATAGTCACGTGGAATTAAACGATTTCCAATCAGAAAACGAGCTGACTGAAGACGGAAGCATTGCTCGCGCCATAACATACAAAGTTCTCGTGGTTCACACAGTCTCCACGACTGAATCTAAACATTTTTTTAACCTCACGAACGTTCGGTAAATAAAAGATATCCACATATTATTATCGCAATTTCTTCTTGCACGTCGTCCGCCATTTGTTTGAAGTCACGTTTGTCAGCGCGAGATTTCCCGCGTTTACAGTGATACTGATACACAGTAAGGATAAACAGTTCTAACTCACCATCTTAAAGGTACAAAAGCTTGTGTGTACCTTATTAACTTTATTTAATAATAAGGCATCAATTTGGCCTACTGGTCAACACGTCTAAAGAGGAAACCATCTACTGATGTGTTATTCTTGTTCATAGGCCCTTTACTATCATTACTTATGTTGAACAAAGCACTTACTAATGAATTTGTGAACCTTATTGTAAAGTGTACACTAGTTCAACATTAACTGATGTGTTACTAACATTTGTAGACTCTTCATTAAGATGACTTACCATTAACAAAGCATTTACTAATGAATTTGTGAACCTTATTGTAAAGTGTACACTAGTCCAACATTAACTGATGTTTTACTAACATTTGTAAACTCTTTATTAACATGATTTAGACATACCACTTACAAATAATAAACAAACAAACAAAAAATAGATTTAACAGTTTTGTTCCCATGTGACAGCACACTAACACACACTGAGTAATACACTAATGTAAATATGCACAGCAAGTCTAATTACCAAAAATTAAATAAAACTGTTTACCATTATTGTTCATTATTAGCTCATGTTAACTAATGTTAATTAATAAAGCTGTTAACGTGAATAGATGCGTGTAGGTCAGTGTAAACTAAGATTAACTAATGCTGAAGAGAGTTGTTGTTCACGCTTAGTTCATGTTAACTAATGCATTAACTAACATTAATTAATTCAGTTGTTAACATGAATAAATGCATTAATAAACGTGTAAGTTAACGTTAACTAATGTTAACTAATGCTAAATAGAGTTGTTGTTCATGCTTAGTTCATGTTAACTAATGCAATAACTAATGTTAACTATTTAAGCTGTTAGCATGAATAAATGCATTAATATACGCGTAGGTCAATGTAAACTAATGTTAACTAATGCTAAAGAGAGTTGTTGTTCACGCTTAGTTCATGTTAACTAATGCATTAACTAACATTAATTAATTCAGTTGTTAACATGAATAAATGCATTAATAAACGTGTAAGTTAACGTTAACTAATGTTAACTAATGCTAAAGAGAGTTGTTGTTCACGCTTAGTTCATGTTAACTAATGCAATAACTAACATTAATTAATTCAGTTGTTAACATGAATAAATGCATTAATAAACGTGTAAGTTAACGTTAACTAATGTTAACTAATGCTAAAGAGAGTTGTTGTTCATGCTTAGTTCATGTTAACTAATGCATTAACTAATGCTAATTCATACAACCTTATTGTAAAGTGTTACCGCATTTACTAATATGGTATTAAAATCTTGTTAACATTAGTAGATGCAGTGTGAACTAACATGAACAAACAATGAGCAACTGTATTTCCATTAACTAACGTTAATGAAGATTAGTAAATACAGTAACAAATGTATTGCTCATGGTTAGTTCATGTTAGTTAGTACATTAACAAATGTTTAACTAATGAACCTTATTGTAGAGTGTTACCGTTTAAATAATATAAATGGATTAATGGGTATTAATGTAAGTTATATTTAGTTTTCTTGCATTTTTCAAAAGTTTGATTCTGAATATATCAATGTAGTCAATATAGAGTGAAACTTTATAAAATAAAACGTTTGTCTAATATTGTGTGAACATGAGCTTGTCCTGGCGGAGAGCTGCTGTTTGTCGTTGTGTTCAGAACAAGCAGCATCATGTTCTGTGTGTGCGAGTCTGCTGTTAAACACTTAAAGTCGTCTTTTGTTCGTGTGAGTCTGGATGGCGTGTCCTAACATGTGTGTGTCTGTGTGTGTCTGCAGGTGTTCGCCTTCGACCACTGCTTCTGGTCCATGGACGAGTCCAACGTCCCGAAGTACGCCGGTGAGTCACGCTTTAACACCTTCACACAGAAGCACTCTCTCTGCATCACACCTGAGTGATAATTATGGATTATATTGGGCATTGTGATGCGGAAAACTCGGGAAATGACAGGGACACACGGATGAGCCGTTCCCAACGATCTGCCAGATTTCCCATGCTGGTCCAGACTAGTTCAGACTTGGTACTGGATTTGCTGGTTTACTGTGCTAGTCTTAAGTCTCAGACAATATTTACAAAGCATCTAGTCCAACTAGAAATTATGCCAGTTGTGTCAAAATAAAAAAAACTAAGTAAAATAAAACTTGAACTAAAATTAAAATGAAAGATGTTAAAACAATTAGCAATTCCCAGTTTAATAAAAAAAAATTAAAGGTAAAAAACTAAAAAAAAATTATAAAAAAATAAAAAAATATATATTTAATTGTTGCTTTGACAATTGACTAAAATAAATTAAGTTTAAGTTGGCATGCTAAAATTACTAAAACTGACAAAGAAGTATAGAAAACTATGAAAAGTAACACCTAGATCTACTAAAATTTAAATAAAAATGCATTAAAGTTAATTAGAAAAAATGACAATTAAATTTAAATAAATAAATAGAAATAAATAAACAAAAATTAATAAAAAAATACTGTATAAATTACTATATGTGGCCCTGGACTACAAAACCAGTCATAAGGTAAAATTTTACAAAACTGAGATGTATACATCATATGAAAGCTCAATAAATAAGCTTTCTATTGATGTATGGTTTGTTAGGATAGGACAATATTTGGCTGAGATACGTCTATTTGAAAATCAGGAATCTGAGGGTGCAAAAAAATCAAAATACTGAGAAAATCACCTTTAAAGTTGTCCAAATTAAGTTCTTAACAATGCATATTACTAATCAAAAATTACATTTTGATATATTTATAGTAGGAATTTTACAAAAAATCGTAATGTAACATGATCTTTACTTAATTTCCTAATGATTTTTGGCATAAAAGAAAAATCAAAAATTTTGACCCATGCAATGCATTTTTGGCTATTGCTACAAATATACCCCAGCGACTTAAGACTGGTTTTGTGCTCCAGGGTCACATATGTAATATAAAAATGCTTTATATATTTATACATATTTAATTCTTTCGTCCAATATACAGCTTTTTTTCTTACAAAGCAAAACAAATATCTTTTTTTATGTTTTTGTAATGTTTTATTTATTTATTTAAATTATTAGTCATATTTATTAGATTAATTTATTATCATTTATTATCTTTTTCCCGTTTTTTGTTTTATATAATTAGTTTTTTTTATTTCAGTGTACGTTTCAGTGTTTTATGTGCTTTTGTCATTTTTAATTTTTCAGTTGTAGTTTATTTGTTTTTATTGTTTTTTTAGTTTTAGTTACTATAATAACTTTGCTACACGAAATAGTAAATTTGAAAAAGTTAATTTAATAGTTTTAGTTAACAATAATAACCCTGGTCTGCCTAGCAACTACTCAGAGCAATCAAAGTTTGTGCATCCCAGTTTATGAATTCTCAGCTTTATGAGTTCTCTGTGTTAAATTAAGTGAGAGGAAAATGTAATTGCGCATTGGCCAATTACTGGTTGCTCAAACAGGGTTAATGAGTTGTGACGGTCAACAAAAGATCTCCCGTCTGAAGGGTTTCTGTTCCTGTGCGTTAAATGCATGATCTGCATCAGTGCTCTGTGTGTAAAACGCTGCAGGTCCGGCTTTATTTAGCTCTTCACACAGCTGCCTGATTCACCATGAGCAGAAAAACAGGAGAAGCAGAGCGTGAACGTGCCATGAGGGCCATTCTTACATTCACAGCTGATTTCTGAGGACTTTCTGGGAGGGATTGGCTTTGAAAAGCAATGCAATGAGAAACATGGAGATTTCTTAGAAATAGCACAGGAAATATTCAGTTCTGCTCGTTGTTGTTTTTTTTTTCTTAACTAAAGCTAGTAAAAATAGTTTTTGTTAAAGTTTTATGAATGAAAAATATATTATGAAATGTTGATTTGGCAACTGATTGACAGGGTTGTTTTTTCTTTTTTCTAATTTCAGGGTTTTTTTGTATAAGTTTTAGTGGTTTTATGTGCTTTTGTTATTTTTTTTAATATTTGTATATTATTTTAATATTATATTAATGTTATTTTATTAATATAAAATTGTATTTTATTTATTAAAATATGTTTATATATATATATATATATATATATATATATATATATATATATATACAGTTGCAATCGAAATTATTCAAAAATTTTATTCAAAAATTTGTAAAAGCAACTCAACAAAGGTATCAGTACACTATTAGAGAAATGTATAAATACACATTTGAGTCATTCTGAAAATGGAAGCTGATGAATAATAATTAAAAAAAAATCTAATTGGCTCTAAATGTTCACGTTCAAAATTATTCAACCCCTAAAATTTGGTGCAGAATCTTTTATTCTTTAAAACCGCCAATAAACGCTGCCTGTAAGTGCTTTATTAATACAAAATGTATTATTTTATTCATTAAGTTTTTTAAATATTTATTTTTATTTGTATTATTAGATTTAGTCATTTTAGTACTTCAGCTTATTTTATTTTAAATTGTTTTATATAATATTGTGTTTTGTGTTTAAAAAACTGCCTCTATAGTTTTTATTTATTTATTATTTACTTTTGGTAAAAACAGGAAAAATTATAAATTGCATTTTATTTTTTCCTCACATGAAAGTAATAATAAAAAAAATAGAAATGCATTAAGATAAACTGAAAAGCTGAAATAAAAAAAAGCTATAAAATCTTTATAAAATGAAATAAACTGACGACTAGAAATATAGAAACAAAAATAAATTAAAAAAATAAAATGAAAATATAAAAAAGGCAAATTCATTAATAAACATATCGCTTTATTAATACAAAATGTATTATTTTATTTATTACGTTTTTTAAATATTTATGTTTATTTGTATTATTAGATTTAGTCATTTTAGTACTTCAGCTTATTTTATTTTAAAATGTTTTATATAATATTGTAAACATTTAAAAAACATGTCTCTATAGTTTTTATTTATTTATTATTTACTTTTGGTAAAAACAGGAAAAATTACAAATTGCATTTTATTTTTTCCTCACATGAAAGTAATAATAAAAAAAATAGAAATACATTAAGATAAACTGAAAAACTGAAATAAAAAAAAAAGCTATAAAATCTTTATAAAATGAAATAAACTGACGACTAGAAATATAGAAACAAAAATAAATTAAAAAAATAAAATGAAAATATAAAAAAAGGCAAATTCATTAATAAACATATCAATAAATATTTTTAAAAAAATATATAGTATATAAATAATACTAAAATAGCACTTATTCTGCCTGCGTATGTCTAGTTTGCTTCGCAGTCAGACATTTTTTGGAAGACGTTTCTATTGAAAGTCATAGAAAAGTGTCTTTTCCTTTCTATTCCGTACAGACATCAGAGAGATGATGTTGTGTAATGTGTTTTAATGCTGTGATTGTGATGTTTTGTGTGTTTGTCCTGCAGGTCAGGAGGTGGTCTTCAAGTGCCTCGGGGAGGGAATATTAGAAAACGCCTTTCAAGGATACAACGCCTGCATCTTTGCGTACGGACAGACAGGTAGAGTTACAGATATCTGCTCTTTTGTGATGGAGCTCTGGATGATCGGGACTGAATAGATGCTCATTCTCTGTCATAAGAGCTCCGGTAATTACTCTAAATCAGCCTGCAGGACATTAACAAGTACACAAATGTATTCAAACACCTTTAACCTAGATTTACAGTAGAGTTCAATCTCACTCAAACATGTTCAGGCCTTGTTTCACGTCAAATTATATTGTTAAATCATATTTTGCATGAAGAAAATCCAAACCATTGGTTTTTCTGGCTTTTTTTGTGACAATTAATGCACATTTGTCTTCTCAGATTGTGATTCACCCAAATGTTTTTGAGTTTTTTTGTAATTATTTTCAATGAACATTCTTCCTAGACATGTACAAAAAATGTTAAGTGAATTTTGTCTTAAGTGTTTATACTAAGAGTAGAAAACATTTACATAAAAAATAATAGATGCATAAAAATCTGATTTATTCATTTTTTAAGTATTTGTATATAAAGAGAATTACATTTTACATATTATCTTTATTCTCATTTTAGTTAGAAAATAACTAGACCAAACCATTTTTTTCCTCTTATTTTTTAATAGATTTTTGACTTAATAAATGCATTTTTTTTTTTACAAAAAAAATAAGTGTAAAAGTAAAAAAATAACAATACATTAAAAACTGAAACATAGGAAAAACGTGTATTAATTAATTTATTGATTATTTGTATATAAAGAGAATTACATTTTACATATTATCTTTATTCTCATTTTAGTTAGAAAATAACTAGACCAAACCAGTTTTTTCCTCTTATTTTTTAATAGATTTTTGACTTAATAAATGCATTTTTTTTTACATAAAAAATAAGTGTAAAAGTAAAAAATAACAATACATTAAAAACTGAAACAAAGGAAAAACGTGTATTAATTAATTTATTGATTATTTGTATATAAAGAGAATTACATTTTACATATTATCTTTATTCTCATTTTAGTTAGAAAATAACTAGACCAAACCATTTTTTTCCTCTTATTTTTTTAATAGATTTTTGACTTAATAAATGCATTTTTTTACAAAAAAATAAGTGTAAAAAAAAAAAAACAATACATTAAAAACTGAAACATAGGAAAAACGTGTATTAATTAATTTATTGATTATTTGTATATAAAGAGAATTACATTTTACATATTATCTTTATTCTCATTTTAGTTAGAAAATAACTAGACCAAACCAGTTTTTCCTCTTATTTTTGAATAGATTTTTGACTTAATAAATACATTTTTTTACAAAAAAATAAGTGTAAAAAAACAACAACAATACATTAAAAACTGAAACAAAGGAAAAACGTGTATTAATTAATTTATTGATTATTTGTATATAAAGAGAATTACATTTTACATATTATATTTATTCTCATTTTAGTTAGAAAATAACTAGACCAAACCATTTTTTTTCCTCTTATTTTTTAATAGATTTTTGACTTAATAAATGCATTTTTTTTTTTTACAAAAAAAATAAGTGTAAAAATAAAAAATAACAATACATTAAAAACTGAAACATAGGAAAAACGTGTATTAATTAATTTATTGATTATTTGTATATAAAGAAAAGTACATTTTACATATTATATTTATTCTCATTTTAGTTAGAAAATAACTAGACCAAACCAGTTTTTTCCTCTTATTTTTTTTAATAGATTTTTGACTTAATAAATGCATTTTTTTTTACAAAAAAAATAAGTGTAAAAATAAAAAATAACAATACATTAAAAACTGAAACAAAGGAAAAACGTGTATTAATTAATTTATTGATTATTTGTATATAAAGAGTATTACATTTTACATATTATATTTATTCTCATTTTAGTTAGAAAATAACTAGACCAAACCAGTTTTTTCCTCTTATTTTTTAATAGATTTTTGACTTAATAAATGCATTTTTTTAACAAAAAAAAAAATAAGTGTAAAAGTAAAAAATAACAATACATTAAAAACTGAAACAAAGGAAAAACGTGTATTAATTAATTTATTGATTATTTGTATATAAAGAGTATTACATTTTACATATTATCTTTATTCTCATTTTAGTTAGAAAATAACTAGACCAAACCAGTTTTTTCCTCTTATTTTTTAATAGATTTTTGACTTAATAAATGCATTTTTTTAACAAAAAAAAAAATAAGTGTAAAAGTAAAAAATAACAATACATTAAAAACTGAAACAAAGGAAAAACGTGTATTAATTAATTTATTGATTATTTGTATATAAAGAGAATTACATTTTACATATTATCTTTATTCTCATTTTAGTTAGAAAATAACTAGACCAAACCATTTTTTTCCTCTTATTTTTTTAATAGATTTTTGACTTAATAAATGCATTTTTTTACAAAAAAATAAGTGTAAAAAAAAAAAAACAATACATTAAAAACTGAAACATAGGAAAAACGTGTATTAATTAATTTATTGATTATTTGTATATAAAGAGAATTACATTTTACATATTATCTTTATTCTCATTTTAGTTAGAAAATAACTAGACCAAACCAGTTTTTCCTCTTATTTTTGAATAGATTTTTGACTTAATAAATACATTTTTTTACAAAAAAATAAGTGTAAAAAAACAACAACAATACATTAAAAACTGAAACAAAGGAAAAACGTGTATTAATTAATTTATTGATTATTTGTATATAAAGAGAATTACATTTTACATATTATATTTATTCTCATTTTAGTTAGAAAATAACTAGACCAAACCATTTTTTTTCCTCTTATTTTTTAATAGATTTTTGACTTAATAAATGCATTTTTTTTTTTTACAAAAAAAATAAGTGTAAAAATAAAAAATAACAATACATTAAAAACTGAAACATAGGAAAAACGTGTATTAATTAATTTATTGATTATTTGTATATAAAGAAAAGTACATTTTACATATTATATTTATTCTCATTTTAGTTAGAAAATAACTAGACCAAACCAGTTTTTTCCTCTTATTTTTTTTAATAGATTTTTGACTTAATAAATGCATTTTTTTTTACAAAAAAAATAAGTGTAAAAATAAAAAATAACAATACATTAAAAACTGAAACAAAGGAAAAACGTGTATTAATTAATTTATTGATTATTTGTATATAAAGAGTATTACATTTTACATATTATATTTATTCTCATTTTAGTTAGAAAATAACTAGACCAAACCAGTTTTTTCCTCTTATTTTTTAATAGATTTTTGACTTAATAAATGCATTTTTTTAACAAAAAAAAAAATAAGTGTAAAAGTAAAAAATAACAATACATTAAAAACTGAAACAAAGGAAAAACGTGTATTAATTAATTTATTGATTATTTGTATATAAAGAGTATTACATTTTACATATTATCTTTATTCTCATTTTAGTTAGAAAATAACTAGACCAAACCAGTTTTTTCCTCTTATTTTTTAATAGATTTTTGACTTAATAAATGCATTTTTTTAACAAAAAAAAAAATAAGTGTAAAAGTAAAAAATAACAATACATTAAAAACTGAAACAAAGGAAAAACGTGTATTAATTAATTTATTGATTATTTGTATATAAAGAGAATTACATTTTACATATTATCTTTATTCTCATTTTAGTTAGAAAATAACTAGACCAAACCATTTTTTTCCTCTTATTTTTTTAATAGATTTTTGACTTAATAAATGCATTTTTTTACAAAAAAATAAGTGTAAAAAAAAAAAAACAATACATTAAAAACTGAAACATAGGAAAAACGTGTATTAATTAATTTATTGATTATTTGTATATAAAGAGAATTACATTTTACATATTATCTTTATTCTCATTTTAGTTAGAAAATAACTAGACCAAACCAGTTTTTCCTCTTATTTTTGAATAGATTTTTGACTTAATAAATACATTTTTTTACAAAAAAATAAGTGTAAAAAAACAACAACAATACATTAAAAACTGAAACAAAGGAAAAACGTGTATTAATTAATTTATTGATTATTTGTATATAAAGAGAATTACATTTTACATATTATATTTATTCTCATTTTAGTTAGAAAATAACTAGACCAAACCATTTTTTTTCCTCTTATTTTTTAATAGATTTTTGACTTAATAAATGCATTTTTTTTTTTTACAAAAAAAATAAGTGTAAAAATAAAAAATAACAATACATTAAAAACTGAAACATAGGAAAAACGTGTATTAATTAATTTATTGATTATTTGTATATAAAGAAAAGTACATTTTACATATTATATTTATTCTCATTTTAGTTAGAAAATAACTAGACCAAACCAGTTTTTTCCTCTTATTTTTTTTAATAGATTTTTGACTTAATAAATGCATTTTTTTTTACAAAAAAAATAAGTGTAAAAATAAAAAATAACAATACATTAAAAACTGAAACAAAGGAAAAACGTGTATTAATTAATTTATTGATTATTTGTATATAAAGAGTATTACATTTTACATATTATATTTATTCTCATTTTAGTTAGAAAATAACTAGACCAAACCAGTTTTTTCCTCTTATTTTTTAATAGATTTTTGACTTAATAAATGCATTTTTTTAACAAAAAAAAAATAAGTGTAAAAGTAAAAAATAACAATACATTAAAAACTGAAACAAAGGAAAAACGTGTATTAATTAATTTATTGATTATTTGTATATAAAGAGTATTACATTTTACATATTATCTTTATTCTCATTTTAGTTAGAAAATAACTAGACCAAACCAGTTTTTTCCTCTTATTTTTTAATAGATTTTTGACTTAATAAATGCATTTTTTTAACAAAAAAAAAAATAAGTGTAAAAGTAAAAAATAACAATACATTAAAAACTGAAACAAAGGAAAAACGTGTATTAATTAATTTATTGATTATTTGTATATAAAGAGAATTACATTTTACATATTATCTTTATTCTCATTTTAGTTAGAAAATAACTAGACCAAACCATTTTTTTCCTCTTATTTTTTTAATAGATTTTTGACTTAATAAATGCATTTTTTTACAAAAAAATAAGTGTAAAAAAAAAAAAACAATACATTAAAAACTGAAACATAGGAAAAACGTGTATTAATTAATTTATTGATTATTTGTATATAAAGAGAATTACATTTTACATATTATCTTTATTCTCATTTTAGTTAGAAAATAACTAGACCAAACCAGTTTTTCCTCTTATTTTTGAATAGATTTTTGACTTAATAAATACATTTTTTTACAAAAAAATAAGTGTAAAAAAACAACAACAATACATTAAAAACTGAAACAAAGGAAAAACGTGTATTAATTAATTTATTGATTATTTGTATATAAAGAGAATTACATTTTACATATTATATTTATTCTCATTTTAGTTAGAAAATAACTAGACCAAACCATTTTTTTTCCTCTTATTTTTTAATAGATTTTTGACTTAATAAATGCATTTTTTTTTTTTACAAAAAAAATAAGTGTAAAAATAAAAAATAACAATACATTAAAAACTGAAACATAGGAAAAACGTGTATTAATTAATTTATTGATTATTTGTATATAAAGAAAAGTACATTTTACATATTATATTTATTCTCATTTTAGTTAGAAAATAACTAGACCAAACCAGTTTTTTCCTCTTATTTTTTTTAATAGATTTTTGACTTAATAAATGCATTTTTTTTTACAAAAAAAATAAGTGTAAAAATAAAAAATAACAATACATTAAAAACTGAAACAAAGGAAAAACGTGTATTAATTAATTTATTGATTATTTGTATATAAAGAGTATTACATTTTACATATTATATTTATTCTCATTTTAGTTAGAAAATAACTAGACCAAACCAGTTTTTTCCTCTTATTTTTTAATAGATTTTTGACTTAATAAATGCATTTTTTTAACAAAAAAAAAAATAAGTGTAAAAGTAAAAAATAACAATACATTAAAAACTGAAACAAAGGAAAAACGTGTATTAATTAATTTATTGATTATTTGTATATAAAGAGTATTACATTTTACATATTATCTTTATTCTCATTTTAGTTAGAAAATAACTAGACCAAACCAGTTTTTTCCTCTTATTTTTTAATAGATTTTTGACTTAATAAATGCATTTTTTTAACAAAAAAAAAAATAAGTGTAAAAGTAAAAAATAACAATACATTAAAAACTGAAACAAAGGAAAAACGTGTATTAATTAATTTATTGATTATTTGTATATAAAGAGTATTACATTTTACATATTATCTTTATTCTCATTTTAGTTAGAAAATAACTAGACCAAACCAGTTTTTTCCTCTTATTTTTTAATAGATTTTTGACTTAATAAATGCATTTTTTTAACAAAAAAAAAAATAAGTGTAAAAGTAAAAAATAACAATACATTAAAAACTGAAACAAAGGAAAAACGTGTATTAATTAATTTATTGATTATTTGTATATAAAGAGAATTACATTTTACATATTATCTTTATTCTCATTTTAGTTAGAAAATAACTAGACCAAACCATTTTTTTCCTCTTATTTTTTAAATAGATTTTTGACTTAATAAATGCATTTTGTTTTACATAAAAAATAGGTGTAAAAATAAAAAATAACAATACATTAAAAACTGAAACATAGGAAAAACGTGTATTAATTTATTTATTGATTATTTGTATATAAAGAAAATTACATTTTACATATTATATTTATTCTAACTTAACCAGATTAAACCTGTTTTTTATGCTTGGACTAAAAAAGATCTTTACATAAAATTAATTATTATAAAATAAATAAATAAAGATGCATTTCAGATCTGAAACATAGAACAAACATGCATTAGTTTTTATTTACTGATTATTTGTATATAAAAACAATTACATTTTATTATTTTTCTGCTTTAGTTATAAAATAACCAGATCAAACCTGTTTTTAATGAATGTTTAGACAAAGATCAGTTGTTTTATTTTTTCTTTACCTAAAAACAATTTAAAAAGAAAAGAAAAAAGATGCATTAAAGATCTGAAACATAGGAAAAACATGTATTTTATTTATTTTTTTATTTTTTGTATATAAAGAGAATTACATTTGACATGTTATCTTTATTTTAATGTGATCAGATTAAATCTGATTTCTTTTCATTTTTAATTGTTTTTTTTCTTAAATTCTTAGACTAAGTGTAGAAAAAAGAATTTTAATTTTCTTTACATACAAATCATTTTTAATTATAAATAATAATAAAAGAAAAATAAACACATTTAAGATCTGAAACATAGGAAAAACTTAGTATTTAGTATTAGTTTTTATTTTTATTTACAGATTATTTGTATATAAAAACAATTACATTTTACATTTTCTCATTTTAGTTATTTAGTTTTTTGTTGTTGTTTTAATTGCTTTTTGATTAAATACTTGTTTAGACAAAGATCAGTTTTATTTTTTCTTTACATAAAAAATTTAAAAGTAAATTAATAATATATAATTTTTTCCAATTTTAGTCTAGAACAAAAAGCAATAAACAACAAACAGAAAAAACGTAAATATATGAACAAAAATAAATTTTAATGTATCTGTATTTTTCTTTTATTTTGTCTTCTAAAATTTTATTTTATTAGTTCTTTTAATAATTATTTACATCTCATTTTTATTTTTCTCAATTTGAGTGTCTTCGTTGTATTATTTTTAATTATTTTATATTGCCCAGGCACCACAGCTGAAAATCACCTGTAATAGTAACTGAATGCAAAATTGAATTAAAAGCAGAATACCATTAACAAGTTCAGTATGGCACTTGGTCTGTGGGTAAATATGAATATATTCCTCCGTACAGGAACAGGAAGCGTCTGTGTTTTCAATCACAGTCTGTCCTCCGCAGACGCACCGTATTATTGTCTGTTTCCTCTCGCCTTCCTGTCCTCGTTCACAGGCCGGCGTTTCATCTTCAAACACAAGCTTTACACATTTGCTAGTTGAGATACGTCACCTGTAAGTGTCTTCATGTGACCTGCGTATGATTGTGTTGTTCTGACAGGCTCTGGGAAATCCTTCTCCATGATGGGCAACGGAGATCAGCCGGGCCTGATCCCCAGACTCTGCTGCTCGCTGTTCGAGAGAGTCTCCAGAGACCAGAACGAGACGCAGTCCTTCAAGGTGGAGGTTTCCTACATGGAGATCTACAACGAGAAAGTCCGAGACCTGCTCGATCCCAAAGGGTGAGCCCATTAGTAATACACATCGGGACCAAAATACTCAAAATTGAGTATGACACTTAAACCACTCAAGTCCGAGCCCATTAAAAACTTTATATTTTTTATTCATTTAATTTTAGTTTTAGTCATTTTAGTACTTCAAGTTAAACTAAATAAAAAATTGAATAGTCATTTTAATTTAAATTTATTTACATTTATTTATTTTTTAATTATATATATATATATATATATATATATATATATATATAATTTTTTTTTTTTTTCAATAATTTTGTTCTGCTTTTGTCATTTTTCAAGCTTTTTTTAAATTAATTTTGGTTTTGAGAAATGTTTGAAGTAGTTTACATTTTTTGTTTTTCATTTTAATTTAAATTAAAGTTTTAGCAATTTTGTTGTTGCCATTTTTAACTCTTTTTATTTTAATATTATATTTTTTTATATTTTTATTTTTATTTTTTTATTTTTTTTGTTATGTATCTGTATAGTTTGTATTCATTTTTAGTTTAGTTTTAGTTATTTTACTACATTAGCTAAAAAAGGTTGTTTTTATTTTTTACATTTTAAATTTTAACAAAAGGTTTAGTAATTTTGTTCTGCTTTTGTAATTTTGATCAGTTTTTTAAGCCTTTTTTAAATTAATTTTGGTTTTGAGAAATGTTTGAATTAGTTTTGATTTTTTTTTTTCATTTTAATTTTTAAATTAAAGTTTTAGCAATTTTGTTGTTGCCATTTTTATTTTTTAAACATTTTTTATTTTAATTTAATATTTTAAATATTTGATATTTTTATATATTTTATAATTTAAGTTTCAGCAATTTTGTTGTTGCCATTTTTATTTTTTAAACATTTTTTATTTTAATTTAATATTTTAAATATTTGATATTTTTATATATGTTAAAGTTTTTAGGTTTTAGCAATCTTTTTTATTTTTAGTGTATTTATTTTGTTCTTTTAGTTTGTCATTTTAGTACATCAAGTTAAAGTAAATGAAAATGAGAAATGTTTCGATTTGTTAAAGTTTTTGTCATTTTTATTAGTTTTAGTTTTTTAAATGTCTTTACTTTTTTATTCATTTAATTTGAGTCATTTTAGGACAATAAACTAAATGAAAATGAAAAATGTTTTAGTTATAATTTACATTTGTAGTTTTTATTTGAATTGGTTTTTATTTTATTTTTATATTTTTATTTTTTGTAATTTTTTGTTATGTATCTGTATAGTTTGTATTCATTTTTTGTTTAGTTTTAGTTATTTTACTACATTAGTTAAACAAAAAAGGTTGTTTTTATTTTTTTAATCTTAAATTTTAACAAAAGGTTTAGTAATTTTGTTCTGCTTTTGTAATTTTGATCAGTTTTTTAAGCCTTTTTTAATTAATTTTGGTTTTGAGAAATGTTTGAATTAGTTTTTTTTTTTTTTTTTAATTTTTAAATTAAAGTTTTAGCAATTTTGTTGTTGCCATTTTTTAAACTCTTTTTATTTTAATATTTATTTTAAATATTTGATATTTTTATATATTTTATATTTTAAGTTTCAGCAATTTTGTTGTTGCCATTTTTATTTTTTAAACATTTTTTATTTTAATTTAATATTTTAAATATTTGACATTTTTTATATATTTTAAAGTTTTTAGGTTTTAGCAATCTTTTTTATTTTTAGTGTATTTATTTTGTTCTTTTAGTTTGTCATTTTAGTACATCAAGTTAAAGTAAATGAAAATGAGAAATGTTTCGATTTGTTAAAGTTTTTGTCATTTTTATTAGTTTTAGTTTTTTAAATGTCTTTACTTTTTTATTCATTTAATTTGAGTCATTTTAGGACAATAAACTAAATGAAAATGAAAAATGTTTTAGTTATAATTTACTATTGTAGTTTTTATTTGAATTGGTTTTTATTTTATTTTTATATTTTTATTTTTTGTAATTTTTTGTTATGTATCTGTATAGTTTGTATTCATTTTTAGTTTAGTTTTAGTTATTTTACTACATTAGTTAAACAAAAAAGGTTGTTTTTATTTTTTATATTTTTAATTTTAACAAAGGGTTTAGTAATTTTGTTCTGCTTTTGTAATTTTGATCAGTTTTTTAAGCCTTTTTTAATTAATTTTGGTTTTGAGAAATGTTTGAATTAGTTTTGATTTTTTTTTTTTTTTTTTTAATTAAAGTTTTAGCAATTTTGTTGTTGCCATTTTTTAAACTCTTTTTATTTTAATATTATATTTTAAATGTTTGATATTTTTATATATTTTATAATTTAAGTTTCAGCAATTTTGTTGTTGCCATTTTTATTTTTTAAACATTTTTTATTTTAATTTAATATTTTAAATATTTGATATTTTTTATATATTTTTAAGTTTTTAGGTTTTAGCAATCTTTTTTTATTTTTAGTGTATTTATTTTGCTCTTTTAGTTTGTCATTTTAGTACATCAAGTTAAAGTAAATGAAAATGAGAAATGTTTCGATTTGTTAAAGTTTTTGTCATTTTTATTAGTTTTAGTTTTTTAAATGTCTTTACTTTTTTATTCATTTAATTTGAGTCATTTTAGGACAATAAACTAAATGAAAATGAAAAATGTTTTAGTTATAATTTACTATTGTAGTTTTTATTTGAATTGGTTTTTATTTTTATTTATTTTTTTTGTAATTTTTTGTTATGTATCTGTATAGTTTGTATTCATTTTTAGTTTAGTTTAAGTTATTTTACTACATTAGTTAAACAAAAAAAATATATATTTTTAATTTTAACAAAAGGTTTAGTAATTTTGTTCTGCTTTTGTAATTTTGATAAGTTTTTTAAGCCTCTTTTAATTAATTTTGGTGTTGAGAAATGTTTAAATGAGTTTAGATTTTTTTTTTCATTGTAATTTTTCTTAAAGTTTTAGCAATTTTGTTGTTGACATTTTTTAAATACATGAGCCGATTCGTAATACACCTTAGGACCAAAATGCACTTGATACGCCTCTAAATGAGCCTCCAAACATCTTATATCTTTCAAGAAACGTTTATTTGTTCATCACTCAGTCATTATTGGATTGCATTGCATTATATGTTTGGATCCTTTCAATCTCATCTTATCTAAGACCTTATTGGAGATACAGAGTAACCACTGATATTCATATCATTTTATATCAGTATCTGCTGTACTGAAATAAAGATCTCATTGATTTACATTACAAACAGCAGAATCACTATGACTCTGTTCCCTCGTTGCGTTTGTGAATCTGTAGGCTGTAAAGGTTCACAGTCTGCAGTCATTGATCTGTCGTTCTCGTCCTCTCCTGCCCTTTGAAAACAGATGCATGGAGCTCATCTGCACCACCTAGTGAGAGTTTACTCTCTTGTGCTTGTTTTCACTGGTTATCACATGCTGCATTTTCACACTCAGATGGGCTGGCACTTTCACTTATTTTCTCATTTTCTATTTTTTATGACTTTTTAATGTTAATTTTATTATTTAGTTTTTAATTTTCACACTCAGCTGGGATGGCACTTTCACTTAAATTTCATCACTTACTGTTTTGGCATTAAAATATATATATTTACATTAAAATCTACATATTATTTCTTCTTCTTTTAAATATATATATATATAAACGTCTAAATGTATTTTTGTTTTTTATGTATTATTTATTGATAAAATTGATCATTACAATTAATTAAATAATCTAATTTTGTAATTTTTTAATTTTCTATGTTTGACTTTTAAATGTTAATTTTGTTATTTAGTATTTAGTGTTGTATTTTTTTTTTTAATCTGCTAATTTTATACTTTATAGATTCTATACAATTGTATTAATAAATCATATTTATTTTTTATATTTTTACATTTTTAATTGTTTTCTCTTTAAATATATATATATATATTTTAAACGTAATTTAGTTATCATTTAATTAGTAAAGTATTTCATGTCCTGTCCTGCTTTCTTTACATAAAAATAATTGTAAAAAAAAAAGTTTTGAAACATAGGAAAAACATGTACATTAAATTATATTTGATCTTTTTTCTGATTTTAGTTAAACATTTAAGACAAAAAGCCATGAAGAATATATTCTATTAAATAATAAATAAAAATACAAATAATTTAAAATATATAAAAACAAACATGTTTTTCCTTTTTTTACATTATTTTTTAGTATTTTGTATTTATTTCAAAGTATTTTTATTATATATATATATATATATATATATATGTGTGTGTGTGTGTGTGTGTGTGTGTGTGTGTGTGTGTGTGTGTGTGTGTGTGTGTGTGTGTGTGTGTGTGTGTGTGTGTGTGTGTGTGTATGTGTGTAATATGTGAACTTTAATAAAAAAATACAGATTAAACAAACAATTAAAAATTAAAAACTTAAATAACAAATAAAACTAAAAAACAAAATAAACATTCAAAGTCATAAAAACAGTATAAAATTATTGTATTAAATTCAAAAAGATATTTAGCACAAAAATACAAAACAGCTAACTTCATAAAGGCAAGAAACAGAATTAAAAATGTTAAATAAAAATAAAAACATTTTAATTTAACATTTAATTTTTTTATTTTGTTTAAAATCTGTTCAAAAAAAGATCTCTCTGTCTATACTCTGCATTTTCAATTATAACTTTTTAATTTCTTTTTAAAATTAATTTTTTTTTTTTTTTTTTAAATGAAGTTTGTATGTGATAGCTCTGAATCAAAAGCTTTGTTCAAGGCCCAAACAAGAGGATGATTGTGAATCAGTTTCCAAGGAAAATTAATAACATCCTTATAAAACTGCTGATCAATAATGATGTTTTCTCTCTTCATCCATACAGGAGCAGACAGTCTCTGAAGGTCAGAGAGCATAAGGTCCTGGGTCCGTATGTGGACGGTCTGTCTCAGCTGGCTGTGATGAGCTTTGAGGTAAACAAACCAAACTACTTCATAATTAGAAATGTGTTTGCTGTCCAGATTGGCTCATTTTCACTGGCTGTCTGCGCTTACAGTGAACTCTTAGTTTGTTTGCAGTGATTCAGTTGCATTTTTTCTCTCATTTGCACCTCCTGCAGGACATTGAGTCTCTGATGTCGGAGGGGAATAAATCACGCACAGTAGCCGCCACCAACATGAACGAGGAGAGCAGCCGATCGCACGCCGTCTTCAGTGTCATCGTCACACAAACGCTGTATGACCTGAAGTCTGGGGTCAGTGCTGCGCCACTATCAGGGATTTCATATTGAACTGTCAGCAACTGAACTACTGTGTGCAAACTATTTCCAATATAGTGAATTAAGATACAAACTCCTAGCCTGGAAAAAATCCAGACCCTAATCTATTAAGATTAAGGGCAGAGGTGGGTAGAGTACCCAAAATCTGTACTCAAGTAAAAGTACAAGTACTTATGGAAATATTTACTCAAGTATGAGTAAAAGTAACAATCTTAATGGTTACTTGAGTAAGAGTAAAAAAAGTATCCGATGGAAAAAGTACTCAAGTAGCTAGTTACTAGTTACTTCTGATCTGATTGATATGAAGTGAAAACCCTGAATTTCTGTTTGGAAAGCTTCCGCACACCTCTCCTTGAAAACATAGGCTGAGGTAAGGTGTTTATATATATATATATATATATATATATATATATATATATATACAGGGCTCGCAAAATTTCTGGTAGCGCTTCGGGCAGGTACTCTTCAGATTTTGGTAGCCCGAAAATTAATTTAACTAGCCCAAATAAAAAAAAGACCTTTTTTTTAATATAGAAAAGCAGATAGGAGTCTAATCAAAAATGTTTTTAATACACAAATATAAACAAATATCAAGGAAGTAATTTTATTTCATTATATTTATTTCATTTAGTGTATCTGCTGAATTTTTTAATATTAATTTAAAGCAATTCATAACCATTTTTTAAGATCTGCAAAAGTAAAATAAACAGTAATGGGATTGGACAATGTAACGTAGAATATTAAGCCATAAAATGGCATGATTTAAAATTCAGATACAGTTTCACACAAAAACAAAATATGTTACATTATATGGCATTTCATCCTGTATAACATTAAAAGGGATAATTTGAGTATATAATTTTTTTTTATTTAAAACATAAATATTACTGTACTTGTTAAGATTTTTAGAAGGCACCTTAACTTTTTACATTTACAACTGTGTTTGCTGCATAAAAACATGGGTCGATAATTGCAATCATTTGACCATAAACAGCTGAAAAAATGTATTGGAAATGAAAAATTAACTCTCTGTCACTAGGGGGCGCTTTAGGAGCGCTGAAATACTATGGTTTCCATAGTAACAGCTGTGTACACAGCAGTATTAACGCAGTTTTATCAGACATGAAATGAAAATTCCAACGTCACGTTTCTGAGGACAGTAACAGAATAACGCCATCAAATGTAGCAAAGTAAAAGTAAATTTTTTTCACTATCTTTAAATATACTCTAAAAGTACTAGTTACCCCAAAAATTTACGTCCTTCTTACAAAGGAACGATTCGAGCGCAGTTTCCTGTTCCTCTTTTATATGAAAAGCCAAGTCTAACTCGTTCATTGTAGCGGCCAAAGCCGTTGTTTCAAACAACTGGTGTTCATCTGTAGCCATCTTTCAACGTTTACTAAATGATTCCAGACGTCGCAGCGCTGTCGTCTCACCTCAATATGTTCCTCGGTTTGTGTTGGATGCTATCTTTGGAATGGAAATATTGATATTTTATTTGTAAACATTGTACTTTTTTATGCTAATCTCAGTTAATATCATAAAACTAGTGAGCTGAGCCAGTAGTACTCACAGTGTCGTGTAAACATGGTTGAAGACGTGTAAAGCGGAGGAACAGATGAACTGAATCAATTGAGTGAGTCATTTACGCTGAAACCGCTCCGATTGATTCAAATACGTGAATTCGATCATTCATTTCAAGTGATTCATTAGCAAAAAACAGATCAAAAGAGCCATTGCTTTTCGAATTTCGAAAACAAACTTTTCGAAAAATTCGAATCAGGTAAGTAATATTGCATCGCAAAATGATTCACTGTTTTGAAGCATTCCAATTCGATTTCGTATCGCATTCATTAGATTCAGGTCGGAACGTTTGAGCGGGTTTGTGAACCATATCACAAATTGAATCATATAATTGAGATTGGGACTTTGCTGTGGGTTTGCGAATCATTTGATTCAGATCGGGATTTCAAATCACGTATCACAAATCATTTGATTCAGATCGTAAGTTCAGAGTGCAGATCGCAAATCATTTGATTCAGATCGGGACTTCGGTGGGGGTTTGTGAATCATTTGATTCAGATCAGAACTTCGGATCTGGTTTGCGAGTCATTTCGCGAATTGAATTCTCAAATTGAATCGAATCATTAATAATTTAGTTTGGGACTTCGGTGTGGGTTCACTAATCATTTGATTCAGATTGGGACTTCGGAGCATGGATTGGGAATCATTTGATTCAGATGGGGACTTTGGTGTGGGTTCACGAATCATTTGATTCAGATCGGGACTTTGGTGTGGGTTCACGAATCATTTGATTCAGATGGGGACTTCGGTGTGGGTTTGTGAATCATTTGATTCAGATCGGGACTTCGGAGCATGGATTGGGAATCATTTGATTCAGATCGGGACTTTGGTGTGGGTTCACGAATCATTTGATTCAGATCGGGACTTTGGTGTGGGTTCACGAATCATTTGATTCAGATCGGGACTTTGGTGTGGGTTCACGAATCATTTGATTCAGATGGGGACTTCGGTGTGGGTTTGTGAATCATTTGATTCAGATCGGGACTTCGGAGCATGGATTGGGAATCATTTGATTCAGATCGGGACTTTGGTGTGGGTTCACGAATCATTTGATTCAGATCGGGACTTCGGAGTATGGATTGGGAATCATTTGATTCAGATCGGGACTTCGGAGCATGGATTGGGAATCATTTGATTCAGATCGGGACTTCGGAGCATGGATTGGGAATCATTTGATTCAGATCGGGACTTCGGAGCATGGATTGGGAATCATTTGATTCAGATCGGGACTTCGGAGCATGGATTGGGAATCATTTGATTCAGATCGGGACTTCGGAGTATGGATTGGGAATCATTTGATTCAGATGAGGACTTCGGTGTGGGTTTGTGAATCATTTGATTCAGATGGGGACTTCGGTGTGGGTTTGTGAATCATTTGATTCAGATGGGGACTTCGGTGTGGGTTCACGAATCATTTGATTCAGATCGGGACTTCGGAGCATGGATTGGGAATCATTTGATTCAGATGAGGACTTCGGTGTGGGTTTGTGAATCATTTGATTCAGATCGGGACTTCGGAGCATGGATTGGGAATCATTTGATTCAGATCGGGACTTTGGTGTGGGTTCACGAATCATTTGATTCAGATGGGGACTTCGGTGTGGGTTCACGAATCATTTGATTTAGATCGGGACTTCGGAGTATGGATTGGGAATCATTTGATTCAGATCGGGACTTCGGAGCATGGATTGGGAATCATTTGATTCAGATCGGGACTTCGGAGCATGGATTGGGAATCATTTGATTCAGATCGGGACTTCGGAGTATGGATTGGGAATCATTTGATTCAGATGAGGACTTCGGTGTGGGTTTGTGAATCATTTGATTCAGATGGGGACTTCGGTGTGGGTTTGTGAATCATTTGATTCAGATGGGGACTTCGGTGTGGGTTCACGAATCATTTGATTCAGATCGGGACTTCGGAGCATGGATTGGGAATCATTTGATTCAGATGGGGACTTCGGAGCATGGATTGGGAATCATTTGATTCAGATGGGGACTTCGGTGTGGGTTTGTGAATCATTTGATTCACATTGGGAGTTCAGGGTGCAGATCACGAATCATTTGATTCAGATGGGGACTTCGGAGATTGGAAATTTTTGTGAAATTTGGAGTAAGTCATTAATCTGTTGTTTGACCATGTTTAAGAAGAGAACTATTTTTCCAACGCCGCTTATGTTATATTTTTAAGGGTGTAGAATTGAGTAGAGATGCAATGTCATGTTGGGCTGAATTGTGCTGATTTAGGATGTTGTTGATTGTAATGTTTTCTTTTATGTGTGTGTTTGTGAATGCAGAATTCTGGTGAGAAAGTGAGCAAGATCAGTCTGGTGGATCTGGCCGGCAGTGAACGCGTGTCTAAGACTGGAGCCGCTGGAGAGAGACTGAAGGAGGGCAGCAACATCAACAAGTAAGATGACTGCGGTCGATCACCATGTTCAAAGCAAATGAGCTTATAATAATCAAAAAACAAACAATATGTTGGCAGTTGTTATATGCAGTCTGGGAAATTAGTGTAACAGGATAAAAGCTGGCTCTAGGAGCAACTAAATTAATAAATAAAAGAATGGGATCATTACAAACCCACATGAAAAAGTAGAGGAAATTTAAAGACAGCAATAGATGCTTTACGAATAAACTGCATCATGGAAAATAATGACTCCTCTTGTTCAGAGTTTCCCAAACTAGTGATTAATGAAATCATAAAAATGTAAAATGAAAATGAGTAACTGAAAAAAATGAATCACTTATTTGGGAGTAATCAAATCGTAAAAATGTCAAATAAAATAATGATGTTCATGTGGTGTTTTATGTTGTTTCTGTTGTTTTCTGATGTTTGTGTGGTGTTTTATGCCATTTCTTTGGTGTTTTATATTGTTTCTATTGTTTTCTATGATGTTTTTGTGGTGTTTCTTGTTGTTCCCGTGGTGTTTTATTGTGTTTTTTTTGTTTTTTTTTTCAGTTCTTGTGGTATTTTATAATGTTTGTGTGGTGTTTTATGTTGTTTCTTTGGTGTTTTATGTTTTTTCTGTGGTGTTTTGTCTTTTTTGTGGTGTTTTATGTAGTTTCTGTGGTCTTTTATGTCATTTAAGTGGTGTTTTATGTTGTTTCTGTGGTGTTTATGTCATTTATTTGGTGTTTTATGTCATTTCTGTGGTGCTTTCTGATGTTTATGTCGTTTCCTTGGTGTTTTATGATGTTTCTATGGTGTTTTATGTCATTTCTATGGTGTTTTATGTTGTTTCTGTGGTGTTGTATGTCATTTCTGTAGTTTATGTTGTTTTTGTGTTGTTTAGTGAAGTTTCTTTGTTGTTTTATGTTGTTTCTGTGGTGTTTTCTGGTGTTTTTTGTTGTTTCTGTGGTGTTTTCTGGTGTTTTTTGTTGTTTCTGTGGTGTTTTGACATTTCTTTGGTGTTTTATTGTGTTTGTGTGGTGTTTTCTGTTCTTTGAGTGGTGTTTTCTATTGTTTCTGTGGTGTTTACTGAAGTTTCTTTGATTCTTTATGTTGTTTCTTTGGTGTTTAATGATGCTTTTGTGGTGTTCCTTGTTGTTCCCATTGTGTTTTATTGTGTTTATGTAGTGTTTTGTTATTTTGTGGTCTTATGTTCTTTCTGTGGTGTTTTATGTTGTTTCTTTGGTGTTTTATGGTTTTTTTCTGTGGTGTTTTGTGTTTTTTGTGGTGTTATGTAGTTTCTGTGGTCTTTTATGTCATTTCCTTGGTGTTTTATGTTGTTTCTGAGGTGTTTTGTCTTTTTTGTGGTGTTTTCTGTAGTTTCTGTGGTCTTTTATGTCATTTCTGTGGTGCTTTCTGATGTTTTTGTCGTTTCCTTGGTGTTTTATGTTGTTTCTATGGTGTTTTATGTCATTTCTGTGGTGTTTTATGTTGTTTCTGTGGTTTATGTTGTTTCTATGGTGTTTTATGTCATTTCTGTGGTGTTTTCTGGTGTTTTATGTTGTTTCTGTGGTGTTTTGACATTTCTTTGGTGTTTTATTGTGTTTGTGTGGTGTTTTCTGTTCTTTGAGTGGTGTTTTCTGTTGTTTCTGTGGTGTTTAGTGAAGTTTCTTTGATTTTTAATGTTGTTTCTGTGGTGTTTAATGAAGTTTTGTGGTGTTCCTTGTTGTTCCCGTTGTGTTTTATTGTGTTTGTGTAGTGTTTTCTATTGTTTGTGTGGTGTTTTGTTATTTTGTGGTGTTTTATGTTGTTTCTGTGGTGTTTAATGATGTTTGTGTAGTGTTTTATATTATAATTGTGGCGTTTTCTGATATTATATGTAGTTTCTTTGGTGTTTAATGATATTCTTGTGGTGTTTTCTGGTGTTTTTTGTTGTTTCTGTGGTGTTTTGACATTTCTTTGGTGTTTTATTGTGTTTCTGTGGTGTTTTATGTCATTTCTGTGGTGTTTTATGTTGTTTCTGTGGTTTATGTTCTTTCTATGGTGTTTTATGTCATTTCTTTGGTGTTTAATGATGCTTTTGTGGTGTTCCTTGTTGTTCCCATTGTGTTTTATTGTGTTTATGTAGTGTTTTGTTATTTTGTGGTCTTTTATGTTCTTTCTGTGGTGTTTTATGTTGTTTCTTTGGTGTTTTATGGTTTTTTTCTGTGGTGTTTTGTGTTTTTTGTGGTGTTATGTAGTTTCTGTGGTCTTTTATGTCATTTCCTTGGTGTTTTATGTTGTTTCTGAGGTGTTTTGTCTTTTTTGTGGTGTTTTCTGTAGTTTCTGTGGTCTTTTATGTCATTTCCTTGGTGCTTTCTGATGTTTTTGTCGTTTCCTTGGTGTTTTATGTCATTTCTGTGGTGTTTTATGTTGTTTCTGTGGTTTATGTTGTTTCTATGGTGTTTTATGTCATTTCTGTGGTGTTTTCTGGTGTTTTATGTTGTTTCTGTGGTGTTTTCTGGTGTTTTATGTTGTTTCTGTGGTGTTTTGACATTTCTTTGGTGTTTTATTGTGTTTGTGTGGTGTTTTCTGTTCTTTGAGTGGTGTTTTCTGTTGTTTCTGTGGTGTTTAGTGAAGTTTCTTTGATTTTTAATGTTGTTTCTGTGGTGTTTAATGATGCTTTTGTGGTGTTCCTTGTTGTTCCCGTTGTGTTTTATTGTGTTTGTGTAGTGTTTTCTATTGTTTGTGTGGTGTTTTGTTATTTTGTGGTGTTTTATGTTGTTTCTGTGGTGTTTAATGATGTTTGTGTAGTGTTTTATATTATAATTGTGGCGTTTTCTGATATTATATGTAGTTTCTTTGGTGTTTAATGATATTCTTGTGGTGTTTTCTGATCTTTTATGTTGTTTCTTTTGTGTTTTCTGATGTTTCTGTGTTGTTTTCTGATGTTTTAGTTGTTCCTGTGGTGTTTTCTGATGTTTCTGTGGTGTTTTCTGATGTTTTAGTTGTTCCTGTGGTGTTTTCTGATGTTTCTGTGTTGTTTTCTGATGTTTTAGTTGTTCCTGTGGTGTTTTCTGATGTTTCTGTGTTGTTTTCTGATGTTTTAGTTGTTCCTGTGGTGTTTTCTGATGTTCCTGTGGTGTTTTCTGATGTTTCTGTGGTGTTTATTGTCTCCAGGTCTCTGACGACGCTGGGCTGTGTGATCTCGGCTCTCGCTGATCAGTCTGCAGGGAAAGGCAAGAGCAAGTTTGTGCCGTACAGAGACTCAGTGCTGACGTGGCTGCTGAAGGTGAGGATGATCATCAGAGCTCATCAAACACCAATTCAACACACCTAAATGTCCAGAGGAAACTAACTCTAAAACCGACTCTTTTTCAGGACAATCTAGGTGGCAACAGTAAGACGGCGATGATCGCCACCATCAGTCCAGCCGCAGACAACTACGAGGAGACGCTGTCGACACTGCGCTACGCCGACCGTGCAAAGAGAATCGTCAACCACGCCGTGGTTAATGAAGATCCCAACGCCCGCATTATCAGAGAGCTGCGAGAGGAAGTGGAGAAGCTGAAGGTGCAGCTCTCACAGGCTGAGGTGAGCAGAGAATTATGGGAAACTATAATTGGATATCACTGATATCAAAATGGAGAGAGGAATAGACTCAAAGCTGTTAATGGTGATGTTTATGTTCTGTTGGTCAGTCTCTGAAGGCTCCTGAGCTGCAGGAGAAACTCCAGGAGTCTGAGAAACTCATTCAGGAGATGACCGTCACCTGGGAGGAGAAACTACGGAAAACTGAGGAGATCGCTCAGGTGACACACACACACACACACACACACACACACACACACACACACACACACACACACACACACACACACACACACACTCATTTATTGTTTGACACTGATGATTGACAGCTGTCGTCTCGCTGTGATTGGTCTCTGCAGGATCGTCAGAAGCAGCTGGAGAGCATGGGAATCTCTCTGGAGTCATCAGGGATCAAGGTCGGAGAGGACAAGTGCTTCCTGGTCAACCTGAACGCCGATCCGGCTCTCAATGAACTGCTGGTTTACTATCTGAAGGTATGTTGATCATACAGTGAGACGTCATTCGTGAGGCTTGCATCACTGTTATTGTTGCTCATTCATTCCCAATAGACGGTTGCGTCTGGGATGCAAGGATTGCTGATGCTCTTTTATTTTTTTTATGCAATTATTTGTCCATTTTGGAACTGACAAATTAATAGAAACTTTGTATTTAATGTATGCTTTAAAAATGCTATTTTGTTTTTAAAACTTGTTTCATTTCACACGTCATTATTATTTATTTAAATCTATATATATATATATATATATATATATATATATGTATATATATAATATATAACATAACATATAAGTTTTATTACTTATTATATATTATAAAATAAAAAAAAATATATTTATATTATGTAAGAATTATATTTATTAATTTATTTCATGAAT
>NC_133369.1:2066247-2102815 GCF_049309525.1 Garra rufa | reverse complement strand
ATTAATTTGTCAATTTAATAAGTAATTAAAATATTAATTTTATTTTTCATATGCTTACTACAGTACTGTATGTATTTTTTATTTATTTAAATCATTTTTTTAATTTTTTTTATTGTATATGATACATTATTAAATAAATTTTATATATATATATATATATATATATATATATATATATATATATATATATATATATATAATATATATGTAGTATTATTTTATAGTTAAAAGTTATTTTTACTGTATTTTATTTAGCTACAGTTTTAAATATGTCTATTATTTTGACCTTTTAATAAGTAATTTGTTTATTTTCATTTTTTATGTTCAAATGATTAAATTGCTAACTTTTCCCTTCATTTTTAAGGTCACTCCAGACTCCATACAAAATTGTATTCGCAAACAAATTGCAGTTGCATTATGGATGAATGATATCCGGAGGTTGCAGACATTGAAAAGAAAGATTTAAAATTTCGTTTCATATTCAGACTGATTCATCCAATCCAGTCAATTTTTTCAGACTCAAAAGAACAGTTAACGTTTAGGTTGAAGTTGAGCTGTCAGCACTATGGTACGAGGTGTGTTTGAGCTCTGATGGAGAGATGTGAAAACAGCAGCCAAGTCCTCGTCTGCACCAACAACAGGCCTTTGTGTGCCGCCTCCAGTGGCCGGCGTAGCGCTGTGGAATTAGCATGCTAATGTGACGGGAACAGTGTTTGTGTAACTCTGCCCACATGTATGAAAACATTTGAGTGCTTCCTCTGAGACGTTTGCTGTCGTTCAGGATCACACGCGTGTGGGAGCAGACACGTCTCAGGACATCCAGCTGTTTGGGATCGGGATCCAGTCTGAACACTGTGTGCTGGACGTCACTCCAGACGGAGACGTCACGCTCACGCCGGCCGACAACGCCAGGTGAGACCGACCTGTGCACCTCATGGATCAATTGATCAATTTTAGTGTTGTTTATTGGCGTGAAAATATTTTACTTTTTTTTTTAAAGGTCCCATATCGTACACATTTCTGGAGGTTTATTTTATTTGTTGATGTCCTTAAGAATATATATTTACGGTATAAGTGCCAAAATCCATCTCAATATATTTTTACAGCTCCTTTTTTAGGAGCTCTTTCAAAAACAGGTCGATTTTGGCCCATCTAATTAATATTCATGAGCCTCTCTTCTGATTGGCCTGTTGTTTTCTGAGTGACGCACAACCAGGCCAATCACAGGTAACTACGGTCATGTATGCTGTAAGCGTAAGCGAGCTCAGAGCAATAGAGAGAGCTGATACTCAACAGGATATTTTAGAATGATCATTAATGTTTTTTCTTTTACAAACACCGAATGCAGTAAGCTACATAACTGTTGCTTTAGTAAAGCCCCTTTCACAATGCGCGCTGATTCTGAAAAATTACGGGAACTGTGTGAACCAAAGCCAGAACCTAAAGGCAGTGTTGTAGTAATGATGCACGTTATCAAGCGACTCTTCACAACGAAAAATAACGTTACGTGCAAAGTGGAATGAAGCAGCGATCATCAGGCAGAGCCAGCTCCTCACTATCAGCGCTGAAGCACAGTTTGTTCAGGTTAGTTTCAGTTTAGTGAAACGTACGCGTCGCATTACATCTCACATCCAAACGTCACATGTCTTTATGGTTTGTGTGTAAAGCAAGCACAGATTCCGGAAAACAACTGTGAATGAACCAAATTAAACAATTCCGGAACAAATCATGGGACACATTATGCGTGTATTTACCGGAATCGCTGTGTGAAAGAGGCTGAAGTTGACGTGCCGCTGATCTCTTATATTCATGTTGTTCTGAAGCCTGTGTAATGATCGTAGCTTGACATCTATGGACTGAACAGGGTTTTCTCAACTTGTTTTCCTGTTGTTGTTGCTCAATGGAATGGATGCCTTGTTGTCTGGGGGTTTGACAAAAGGAGGGTGGGACGTTGGTTTGTGACTGAAGGTGGTGACTTGAGTCGATCGGACGTCACATCGTTACGGAAGTCACAGCTGCTCGTGAAAATGAACAGCTACTTTAAGCAGGCTGTGTGCAGTTTACTGTGGATTGACTGTTTTGAAACTCATATGGTAGTTAGATAGCCCCTAGACCGTAGTTATCATGAAAAAAGCCAGGAAATTTTGATTTTGACGATATGGGACCTTTAAATAACAATAATTAACAGTTAAATCAATATATGCAAAATAAATTGTGCCAATGAAAAAAAGTATTAAATTAAAAAAACAATACATTGTAACATAAATGAATATTGTTTATAGTGTTTTATATACATTTTTATATGTATATATAACATTTTATTATATTTTCCTTTTCATTATTCATTATTATTTTCATATCATTTATTATATACTATACAATAAATAAATAAATAATAATTATATTTATTTAATATATAATAAATCATACATATTATTTTATATGCATAATATATAATATTATTTATAGATAATAAATATTATTTTATTTTAATATTTATTTACAAAATAGAAAAAATAATAATAAAATATTTTCACCCTAAAATCAATTAAAAAAATATATTTTGCAGGAAGCAAATCAAGTATATGTGTATGTATGTATGTATGAATTATTAGGATTTATTAACTAGTTTTAACTAGTTTTAATACATTTTTTTTTCAGAATTTTATAAATTATTAACAAATCTAAAAAATAAATATAAAAAAATAAAGTTTTTACTAATTTTTATGATTGTAGTACTTTAAACTTTAAACATAGCAAGTTAACGATATCTTATAAGTGTAGGATTTATCAATATTTTATTTTTATATTTTTCTTTTCATTATTCATTATTATTATTTTCAAAATTTTTATTTAAATATATATTATATATTATATAATATTTATATATTATATATAAATATATATATTAATACATAAATATATATGTATATAAATAGGATTAATTAATATTTTATTTTGATAGTTTCCTTTTCATTTGTATCAACTAGTTTTAGTACATTTTTAAAATCTTTTTTTTTTTCAGAATTTTATAAATGGTGAACAAATATAAAAAATAAAAGTAAAAAAAAAATTATATATAAAATGTTATTAATTTTTTGTAGTACTTTAACTTTAAACAAAAAATAGAAATGTTTGCAACTAACAAAACAAATGCAATTATTGTTAATGTTTTTAGTTTTAGTTAACGATAACAAGTGCAAGATTTATCAATATATTTTATTAAATATTTTCATTATTCATTATTATTTGCATATGATTTATTTATTATATATTATACAATAAATAATTTATATATATATATATATATATATATATACACCATATATAATATATCATACATAGTAATTTATATGCATAATATATAATATGTATATATAACAAATATTTATTTTATTGTAATATTTATTTTTTTAAATATATATACAGAAAAAAAGAAAATAAATGGTCATGTTTCACCCCAAAATCATTAGGAAGAAATATATTTTGCAGGGAGCAAATCAAGTGTGGAATAAAAATAATACAAATATTTTTTAATATATTTTCTTTTTATTTTACTTCAGTTATTGTAAATGTTTTTAGTTATTCTGAATATTTTGAAGTTTAAAACACATAGTATTTTTATATTGTATTGTTACATTTTTAATTAAGTCTGGTGCCTTGTCTTATTTGTGTAAGATATTGTAATATTGCATTTCATGGTTTTTCCCGTCGCAGGACGTGTGTAAACGGGACGATGGTTTACTCAAAGGCTCACCTGTGGCACGGCGATCGCATCCTGTGGGGAAACAACCACTTCTTCAGGTGAGCTGCAGATTGACACATGCAGGTTTGTCGTCTCATGTTCAGACTCATCAGAGCGAATGTCGTCCTCAGAATCAACCTGCCGAAGCGAAAGCGGCGCGATCGTTTAAAGGATCCGGAGCGCGACTCTCCCCGCGACAGCTTCGTGGAGGCGGACGTGGAGACGGCGAGCGAGGCCTCGTCCGAACAGGACTACAGCTATGAGTTCGCACAGATGGAGGTCATGATGAAAGCGCTGGGGAGCAACGGTACACGCCTGACCTTTATGACCTTTGTTTGTAATAATTATTAATGATATAAATTCACCTGATCATCACATCTATGCATCCTTATAACAAGAAAAAATTGTATTCTCATTGCTTATTATTATTAAAATGCAGTACAAATAAAGAATTTATTTTTATAATACTTGTTTAAATTGACCTGATTATTACATCTATGCATCCATATAACTAGATAATTTAACCTACTTGTATTCTCATTTCTGATTATTATGAAAATACAATACAAATAAATATTTAATTTTTTTATAATTATTTAATGATTTAAATGTACCTGATTATCACATCAATACAGCCCTAAACAAAAATTTGTTTGTGTTCTTATTGCTTGTTATGAAAATGTAATAATAATAAATAATTAAATAAAAACAATTAAATAGTGATTTGTCTTGTTATAAGTACAAATAAGTGGACAACAAGTGGAAAAACTGTGCAGATGCAGCATATGTGTAAACTGACCCTAATGTTTAAATAGCAAATCAATCATTAATAACAGTGTTATTTTAGTATTTTTTTTATACTTTTATATTTATTAATATTTTGAATTGGCTTTTAATTTTTATATTTGCATTTTTAATTGTAATTTTAATAATATTTTAAAATTAAAGTTCATTTTAATTACATTTGATTAAAATTTTGTGATGTGCTTTTTTGTAAATTTCTTTATTATTTTTTATTATATATTATATATAAAATATTTGCATTTTTAATTCTAGTTTTAATAATGTTTCAAAATTAAATTACATTTTAATTACATTTAATTAAAATTTTGTGATGTGCTTTTGTTTTGTCAATTTTTTTATTATATTTTTATTATATATAAAAATATTAGCATTTTTAATTGTAATTTTAATAAGGTTTAAAATTAAAGTTAATTTTAATTACATTTATTTAAAATTTTGTGATGTGCTTTTTTGTAAATTTCTTTATTATATTTTTATTATGTATAAAATATTTGCATTTTTAATTCTAATTTTAATGTTTTAAAATTAAAGTTCATTTTTATTACATTTAATAAAAATTTTGTGATGTGCTTTTTTGTAAATTTGTTTATTATATTTTTATTATATATACAAATATTAGCATTTTTAATTGTAATTTTAATAATGTTTCAAAATTAAATTAAATTTTAATTACATTTAATTAAAATTTTGTGATGTGCTTTTGTTTTGTCAATTTTTTTAATTATATTTTTATTATATATACAAATATTAGCATTTTTTATTGTAATTTTAATGTTTTAAAATTAAAGTTAATTTTAATTACATTTAATTAAAATTTTGTGATGTGCTTTTGTTTTGTCAATTTTTTTATTATATTTTTATTATATATAAAAATATTAGCATTTTTAATTGTAATTTTAATAAGGTTTAAAATTAAAGTTAATTTTAATTACATTTATTTAAAATTTTGTGATGTGCTTTTTTGTAAATTTCTTTATTATATTTTTATTATATATTATTTACAAAATATTTGCATTTTTAATTCAAATTTTAATAATGTTTTAAAATTAAAGGTAATTTTAATTACATTTAATAAAGAATTTGTAATGTGCTTTTGTTTTGTCAATTTTTTATTATATTTTTATTATATATAAAAATATTTGCATTTTTAATTGTAATTTTAATAATGTTTTAAAATTAAAGTTCATTTTAATTACATTTAATTAAGAAAATTAAAATGAATTTGTTCATTATATTTTTATTATATATTATATATAAAAATATTAGCATTTTAATTTTAATAATGTTTTAAAATTGAAGTTCATTTTAATTAAGATTTTGTGATGTGCTTTTGTTTTGTAAATTCCTTTATTATTTTTTTATTGTATATTATATATAAAAATATTTGCATTTTTAATTGTAAGTTTAATAATGTTTTAAAATTAAATTTCATTTTAATTACATTTAATTATTTTTTTACATTTATTTGTTTATTATATTTTTATTATATATATAAACATTTAATTAAATTTAATTATTATATTTAAATTTTATTTAAATTTGGTGATGTGCTATTTATTTTAGTTATACTTTGAAATAGTTTACATTTTAGTTAAATTTTTTTTTTATTGCTTTAATCAATTTTTATTTCAGTTTGAGTCATTTTGGTACATCAACTTGAGCTTATTTTATTTCATTTACTTGCCAAGGCAACATTTTTAACTTTTAACTTTTTTTAGACGTTGAAGTTGTACATCTAATATATTTTATTTTATTTCAGCTTTATTTCAATGAGAGAAAATGCCTTTTGATAGTTAAATTTTCTAGTGCCAGCTCTGATGAATACCTGAACGTGCATGTTCCTCTCAGACCCGATGCAGAACGTGGTTCAGGCTCTGGAGAAGCAGTATGTGGAGGAGAAGCGTCTGGCGCTGGAGGAGCAGCGTCTGATGTACGAGCGTGAGCTCCAGTCTCTGCGGCAGCAACTCTCGCCCGAGAAAGTGTCTCAGCATCAGCGCTGCAGCAGCTTCCCCACACACGCCACGCACAACAAACTGCGCCTGTGGACCGACGAGAGGTCAGAGCACTGTTTATCTCTAACACACTTCCTGCAGCAACATAAACTCTTTTTGTATTTATTTAATGAGTTCATTGCAATGCAGTTATAGAATTAGCAATAGTACATCCATAAGTATTAGGGATGCATCGAATATTCGGCCACTGAAAATTTTCGGCTGAAAATGGCCCAAAAGTGCATTTTCGGTTTTCGGCCGAAAGATTTTTATCACCGAAACAACACGAAACAGTATGTTGATGCAAACAGAAACCGCAGCTTGCACGTGCTTGTCTGAAGCAACACTCCTGCGGTGTGGACGTATTTCAGTATATCTGAGAAAGACCCACGGATAGCCATTTGCAAAACATGTAATGCCGAAATTTCAAAAGGAGGTGTGTCTGCAGTGGTGCGTGCAGCCAGTGATGAGAGCAGAGACAGAGACAGATGTAGCTTTCAGTGAGTGAAAAACAATGGCTTTACGTTGCAATATTTTAAAGATATGTCTTTTCTATATACCGTATTTTCATAAATATTTATGTTTTAAACCATGGAGGTGAGCCAGTGGATATATCACACAAGCAACGTGAAAACTGCTCAATATGTTAAAGTGAAAGTAAAAACTGACAGTGCTTTCAGCATCTGACGTGCATTCACTCAGAGACAATGCTTCATATGCTGATATTAATTTAGTCCCCTAATATTGTGTAAGGGTTGTTTTTTGAAAGACTTAAATAAAGCTCTTAATTTGATGAAACTTCAAAAGACTATTCATTGAATAAATATGAGCGCTGCACGTTTCAAAGTCATTTGTTGCGCTGTTTTGTACAATACCATTCTGACAGCGCCTCCTGCTGGAAGTGAAACGCATAGAGTTGTAAATGTGAACTGATGGATCCACAAGATAATGTGTTATAAAAATGTAAACAATTTAAACAAAGGCAGTAAAATATATGTATATGTTATTTAAGTAATATAATACTTGATTGATAATAATTGTTTAAATTAATATAACTGATTTATTCTTTGAAACTTTAATATTAATTTATGCAATTGCAATGCCTTGATTTTAGTCAAATTAATACACAGTCATAGCCATAAATGCAATGGCACTAATAATTGGCATAATTCTTTCGGTGTTTCGGTTTTCGGTTTTCGGCCTTGGTTTCCTCTTTTTCGGTTTTCGGTTTCGGCCAAGAATTTTAATTTTGGTGCATTCCTAATTAGTATCTTAAAAGAGAAGTTCACTTCCAGAACTTAAATGTACAGATAATGTACTCACCCCCTTGTCATCCAAGATGTTCATGTCTTTCTTTCTTCAGTGGTAAAGAAATTGTGTTTTGAGGAAAACATTTCATGATTTCTCTCCATATAGTGGACTTCTATGGTGCACCATAGTCGACTAAAATCTTGTGATATTTAGTTGACTAAAACTAGACTAAAACAATTCAGATGACTAAAATATGACTAAAACTAAATTACATTTTAGTCAAAAGACTGTGATTAAAACTAAATCAAAATTTACTGTCAAAATTAACTCTGCACTATATGGAGAGAAATCCTGAAACTGTTTCCTCAAAACACATCATTTCTTTACGACTGAAGAAAGAAAGACATGAACATCTTGGATGACAAGGGGGTGACTACATTATCTGTAAATTTTGGTTCTGAAAGTGAACTACTGCTCTTTTTGAAACGGCTGTCATGTTGTGTTGCCTTCATATGCTGCCTACATAGGCAGCTCCCTAGGTTTTGTACCAGTTCTGTATTGTTTTGTTCTTTAAACCAGTGATTTCTCCTGCTGTCTCACTCAAGCACACTTGTATGTTTCAGGGACGAGCTGTTTCGTCAGAGTCTGTCTCGACTGCGCGAGCAGGTGGTCAGAGCGAACACTCTGGTGCGAGAGGCTAACTTCCTGTCTGAGGAGATGCACAAACTCACAGACTATCAGGTCACGCTGCAGATCCCCGCCGCCAACCTCAGCGCCAACCGGAAGGTGAGACGTGCTGACGTGCGCACAGCATGCGTATATTGTGTCAAAAACACACCTAAACTGTACATTTGTTTACATACTTGTATGTTTATTTATCTGTATTTATTCCCGTTTCATTTTCTTGTTTACTAATTTATAATTTATTGGTTATTTACTCATTTATTTATGTGTAATTTTAGGTTATTAATTGATACTTTTCAGTTATTTATTTGTTTGTTTGTTGACTCATTTTAATTTACTAATTTTTCTATTTATTTGTTTACTTACTTAGGTCTTTATTATTTATTTACTTTTTAATTTGCTTGTTTATTTATTTACGTATATATATATATATATATATATATATATATCTCACAATTGCATGTTATAAAGTCAGAATTGTGAGATATAAACTTGCAAATCTAAGAAAAAAGTCAAAATTGCGATATTTAAACTGGCAATTCAGTTTTTTTCTCAGAGTTCTGACTTTTTTTTTTCTCGCAATTGCATGTTATAGAGTCAAAAATTGCTTTTTTCTCAGAATTTTTTTTTCTTTCAAATGTTGATTTTAGATTCTTATAAGAAGCATTTCAGACTTAAGAGTCTCTTTGCTTTCCATCTATTCTCACTGCTGTCAAAAAGAATCAGTTGAGATATAAAAGAGTTTGTCTTTGAGATTTATATATATATATACACATTTATACATGTATTTTTTGTTTATCTAATCATTATTGATTATTTGCTCATTTATTTATAATTTTCAGTAAATTGCTTACTTGTTTTATGCATTTATTTATTTTCATTTGCGCATTTATTTGTTTATTTATTTGTTTATTCTTTTGTTTATATAATCATTTATTGATTATTTAATTATTTATTTATTTGTAATTTTCAGTTATTTATTTATTTGTTTGTTTACTCATTTATTTATTTATATTGTTCAGTTGTTTTTTATTTATTATTTATTTGTTTATTTTCATTTACGCATTTATTTATCTATTTATTCATTTAGGTATTTATTATTTATTTACTTATTTATTTGTAATTTGCATTCATAGTTATACATTCAATGCATGTAACATTAAATTGCTGTAATTATTATAATCACAGCGTGGCGCTATAGTCAGTGAACCGGCGATCCAGGTGCGACGAAAAGGCAAGGGAACGCAGGTGTGGACCATCGAGAAACTAGAGAACAAACTAGTGGACATGAGAGACCATTACAGAGACTGGAGGGAAGGAACACAGGAAGTGGTGAGTGAAAGAAAACACTTTTAATTATCAAAGACCTTAAATACATGTATAATCTTAACTTGGTTGCTTTTCTCCCAGGTGAACCGGCTGCACAGTAAGGCGGGCGATCCGTTTTATGAAGCGCAGGAGAATCACAACCTGATCGGCGTGGCCAACGTCTTCCTGGAGTGTCTGTTTCATGACGTGAAGCTGCAGTACGCCGTTCCCATCATCAGCCAGCAGGGGGAGGTGAGCAGACGTCTGTGTGCTGAACTAGCTGTTAGAGGCATTTCTCATGTTTTCTCGTCTTTCGCTCTCCGTCGTCAGGTGGCGGGTCGTCTGCAGGTGGAGCTGCTGCGTGTGAGCGGCGTTGTTCCCGAGCGTCTGGCCGGAGGAGACGATTCCTCAGAGAACTCCAGCGAGAGCAGCGGATACGAGGTCATGGACAATAATGGAGAAATCGTACACATGGCCAGAAAACTCACCTGCAGGGTAGGGATGTGCGGTATACCGGTACTGTGAAAATACCGGTATTCATTTTTTTTTTAAACGGTACAATACCAAAAGTTTGCTCAGTTCGGTATTTCATCCGCTGTTCCGATTTTCACCACTATGCGGCAGTGTTCCGCAAATTGGCGTAAAACCGGCAAGCGTGATAACAGACAAACGGCAATGGATCACACAGATGAAACGCGCTCTGCAGCGGTCAAAGGAGCTAGCAAAAAAATGAAGACTGAAAAGATATGTATATGTGAACCCATTTTATTCAGTCCCAAAATCACAATCCAACCTGTATCCTCTACTCTGTTGTTTTTTTGTTGTTGTTGTTGCATTCTGGTTGCATTCACATTTTCTTTGTGATAAAGACTGAAAATATGTGACCCTGGACCACAAAACCAGTCATAAGCTTACATTTTACAAAACTGAGGTGTATATATCTTATGAAAGCTGAATAAATTAGCTTTCTATTGATGTATGGTTTGTTAGGATAGGACAATATTTGACCGAGATACATCTATTTGAAAATCTGGAATCTGAGGATGCAAAAAAAATCAAAATACTGAGAAAATCACCTTTAAAGTTGTCCAAATTAAGTTCTTAACAATGCATATTACTAATAAAAAAATACATTTTGATATATTTATAGTAGAAATTTTACAAAAAATCTTCATGGAACATGATCTTTACTTAATTTCCTAATGATTTTTGGCATTAAAAAAAAAAACAATAATTTTGACCCATGCAATGTATTTTTGGCTATTGCTACAAATATACCCCAGCGACTTAAGACTGGTTTTGTGGTCCAGGGTCACATATATTAAGAGATTATTTTATTTTAATTAGATCTCTTCAGTTTTGTTTCTTCTAAAATCAAAATTGTAGTTTTTTTTTTTTTTTTTTTTTGTAACAATTTCTTTGCACAGTTGTTCATAGAGTTTTCAATTCACCTATATTTGCCTGTTTCCTTTTTTTTTTTTTTTTTTTTTCTTTTTTAACCTATGGTATCGATTTGGTATCGATACCAAGGTATTCGATCCTAGTATCGTACCGAAGTCAAAATTGTGGTATCGAGCCATCCCTACTGCAGGGTAAAGCGCCCAGTTCATTTATCAAACAATAATTTTACCCATGCTACTTAAGACTGGTTTTGTGCAACCTGATCCACTTGTCGTGTCTGTAATAGTAAGAATGAGGAGTATTTTTATGTCGTCGTGTCAGGTGCGGATCAGAGAGGCGTCTGGTCTTCCTCTCAACCTCTCCAACTTCGTCTTCTGTCAGTACTCCTTCTGGGAACAATCAGAGGCCACTGTGGCTCCGCCCATCATCAGCCCGGACACGCCCTCCCCACAGACGGCTGACGCCCACTTCACCGTGCGCTTTGACCACTGCAGGGTAAAACACTCAAGTTTTAATTTTTTCATTGTAGTTAAATTTTTAGTTATTTAGTCATTTTAGTTTTCCTCAGAACATGTAAAAGTCTGCTTTTTTGTGTTTATGTTGGCAGGATTTCGTGGTGCACACAACAGAGGAGTTTCTGGAGTTCATTTCAGATGGCGCTCTGGCCATTGAGGTCTGGGGTCACCGGTACGCAGGCAACGGCCGGTCGGTGTGGGAACTGGACGCACTGCAGGCCAAAAGCCGGACACTCAGAGACAGGTGCGTTTATTCGTACATACAGCCAGAGTCTGGCTTACAGTAAGCAGTGATGTGGGTAACAATAATCCAAATATTCTTTATGTGTTTAATCCAATTTTATTGATCCAATTCAACCAAACTAATAATCAAAAATTATATTGTAACGCATTACTTTGCATAAAAAGTAACTAAGTAAGGTAATTGGTTACTGTTTTATGGAGTAACGCAATATTGTAACGCATTACTTTCCATAAAAAGTCACTAAGTAACGTAATTAGTTACTCTTTTAGAAAGTGACACAATATTGTAAAGCATTACTTTTTATAAAAAAGTTACTAAGTAACGTAATTTGTTACTTTTTAGGGAGTAACGCATTACTTTCCATAAAAGTAATTAACATAATTAGTTACTTTTTTTAGAGAGTAACGCAATATAGTAATGCATTACTTTAAAAAAAATGTTACTAAGTAACATAATTAGTTACTATTTTAGGGAGTAACTCAAAATTGTAGTGCATTACTTTCCATAAAAAGTCACTAAGTAACGTAATTTGTTACTTTTTTAGGGAGTAACACAACATTTTAACATATTACTTTCCATAAGTCACCAAGTAGCGTAGTTAGTTACTTTTTAGGGAGTAACAGTATTGTAACGCATTACTTTTTATAAGAAGTAACTAACGTAGTTTGTTACTTTTTTAGGGAGTAATGCAACATTGTAACACTACTTTTTATGAAAAATAACTAAGTCACATAATTTGTTACTTTTTAGAGAGTAACACAACATTGTAACGCATTACTTTTTTATGAATAGTAACTAAGTAATGTAATTTGTTACTTTTTTAGGGCTTAACGCAACATTGTAACGCATTAGTTTTTATAAAAAGTCACTAAGTAACGTAATTTGTTACTTTTTTAGGGAGTAACGCAGCATTTTAACATATTACTTTCCATAAAAAGTCACCAAGTAGCGTAGTTAGTTACTTTTTAGGGAGTAACAGTATTGTAACGCATTACTTTTTATAAGAAGTAACTAACGTAGTTTGTTACTTTTTTAGGGAGTAATGCAACATTGTAACATTACTTTTTATAAAAAATAACTAAGTCACATAATTTGTTACTTTTTAGAGAGTAACACAACATTGTAACGCATTACTTTTTTATGAATAGTAACTAAGTAATGTAATTTGTTACTTTTTTAGGGCTTAACGCAACATTGTAACGCATTAGTTTTTATAAAAAGTTACTTAGTAACGTAATTAATGACTTACTTTTTATAAAAAGTCACTAAGTAATGTAATTCGTTTTTTGGGAGTGACGCAATATTGTAACACATTATTTTGCATAAAAAGTAATTAAGTAACATAATTAGTTTTTTTAGAAAGTAACGCAATATTGTAACGCATTTGCATAAAAAATAACTAAGTAACATAATTAGTTTTTTTTTTAGAGAGTAACACAATATTGTAACGTATTTGCATAAAAAGTAATTAAGTAACATAATTTGCTACTTTTTTAGGGACTAACGCAACATTGTAATCCATTACTTTTTATAAAAAGTCACTAAGTAATGTAATTAGTTACTTTTTAGGGAGTGACGCAATATTGTAACGCATTACTTTCCATAAAAAGTCTCTAAGTAACGTAATTAGTTAATCTTTTAGAAAGTGACACAATATTGTAAATTATTGCTTTTTATAAAAAAGTAGCTGAGTAACGTAATTAGTTACTTTTTTGGGAGTAACACATTACTTTCCATAAAAGTAATTAACATAATTAGTTACTTTTTCAGAGAGTAATGCAATATAGTAATGCATTACTTTAAAAAAAATGTTACTAAGTAACATAATTAGTTACTAATTTAGGGAGTAACTCAAAATTGTAGTGCATTGCTTTCCATAAAAAGTCACTAAGTAATGTAATTTGTAACTTTTTTAGGGAGTAACGCAACATTTTAACATATTACTTTCCATAAAAAGTCACCAAGTAGCGTAGTTAGTTACTTTTTAGGGAGTAACAGTATTGTAACGCATTACTTTTTATAAAAAGTAACTAACGTAGTTTGTTACTTTTTTAGGGAGTAATGCAACATTGTAACATTACTTTTTATAAAAAATAACTAAGTCACATAATTTGTTACTTTTTAGAGAGTAACACAACATTGTAACGCATTACTTTTTTATGAATAGTAACTAAGTAATGTAATTTGTAACTTTTTTAGGGCTTAACGCAACATTGTAACGCATTAGTTTTTATAAAAAGTAACTTAGTAACGTAATTAATGCATTACTTTTTATAAAAAGTCATTAAGTGATGTAATTAGTTACTTTTTAGGTAGTGACGCAATATTGTAACGCATTACTTTGCATAAAAAGTAATTAAGTAACAATTAGTTTTTTTTTAGAGTGTAACGCAATATTGTAACGCATTTGCATAAAAAGTAATTAAGTAACATAATTTGCTACTTTTTTAGGAACTAACTCAGCATTGTAATGTTTTACATTTTAGTTACTTTTTACTGAGGGAAAGTAATAGTTTCCATAAAAGTGACTAAGTAGCATAATTAGTTACATTTTTAGGGAGTAAGGTGATACTGTAATGCATTACTTTTAAAAGTAACTTTTCCCAACACTGACAGTAAGTGCGCATGTGTGCTCACCTGTGTGTGTGTTTAACAGGTGGAGTGAAGTGTCCCGTCAGATCGAGCTGTGGGTCTCCATACAAGAGCTGAACGAACAGGGCGAGTATTCGTCTGTAGAGCTTCATCCCAGCAAAGACGTCAGCACTGGAGGAGTGTTTCAGCTGCGCCAGGTGTGACTCTCAGTCTGCATGATGTGATGCAGACAAACTGACCACAAGTCATCTATCATTTAATGAGATTTGCCAATTTTCAAAAATATGTGTGACAAAAGCAAAGTGTGTGTTTGTCCAGGGTCACTCACGGAGGTTGCAGGTGAGCGTGCGGCCGGTCCAGCACTCAGGGACGCTGCCGCTGTTAGTGGAGGCCATCCTGTCTGTCTCCATCGGCTGCGTTTCCGCTCGATCCGTCAAACTACAGAGACCTCTGGATAGCTATCAGGTCAGTGAGACCGACACAAACACACAGCAGAGCACAATCTGGTTATCATTTACTGAAACTAAAACCATGAAAAAACATTTTCACTGCTTAAAATGACACAAACATGAACTGAAATCAGGGATATTATTGTTAACTAAAAAGCTTTTTTATTACTTAAAATAAAACAATCATCAATTGTTATTGTAGTTAACTAAAACTAAAATTCAAACCGTGAAACAAATGTTACTTGAATTAAAATAATGTAAGGTAATTAGTTACTTTTTTTAGGGAGTAACGCAATATCATAATGCATTACTTTTCATCAAAAGTAATTAAGTAACGTAATTAGTTACTTTATTAGAGTGTAACGCAATATTGTAACATATTACTTTGCATAAAAAGTCACTAAGTACCATAATTAGTTACTTTTTAGGGAGTAACGCAATTTTGTAATGCATTACTTTGCATAACAAAGTCACTAAGTAACAATTTGTACCTTTTTTAGGGAGTAATGTAATATGGTAACACATTACTTTTCGTAACTAAGTAACGTAATTAGTTACTTTTTTAGGGAGTAACGCAATATCATAATGCATTACTTTTCATCAAAAGTAATTAAGTAACGTAATTAGTTACTTTATTAGAGTGTAACGCAATATTGTAACGTATTACTTTGCATAAAATGTCACTAAGTAACGTAATTGGTTATTTTTTTAGGCAGTAACACAATATTGTAACGCATTACTTTGCATAAAAAGTCACTAACATAATTACTTTATTAGGGAGTAACGCAATATTGTAACGCATTATTTTTCATAAAAAGTAACTAAGTAAGGTAATTAGTGACTTTTTTAAAGAGTAACTTAATATTGTAACGCATTACTTTCCATAAAAAGTCACTAAGTACGTAATTAGTTACTATGTTAAAGAGTAACTCACTATTGTAACGTAATTAGTTACTTATTTTATAGAGTAATTCAATATTGTAACACATTACTTTTTAATTAAAATGTTAACAACAACTAATAGTATCTCCATGATACTATAAAAACACTGAGCTGCAGCATCTTTCTGAATTGTATTTATTATTATTATTTTAAATAAATAAAGTTATAATAAAAATAGAAATGCAAAAAAAAGCATTTTTATTACTTAAAATAAAACAATCATCAATTGTTATTGTAGTTAACTAAAACTAAAATTTAAACCGTGAAACAAATGTTACTTGAATTAAAATAATGTAAGGTAATTAGTTACTTTTTTAGGGAGTAACACAATATTGTAATGCATTACTTTGCATAAAAAGTCACTAAGTAACATAATGCGTTACTGTTTTAGGAAGTAATGCAATATTGTAACACATTACTTTCCATAAAAAGTAACTCAGTAATGTAATTAGTTACTTTTTTAGAAGGTAACTCAATATTGTTACGCATTACTTTCCATAAAAAGTCACTAAGTAACATAATTAGTTACTTTTTAGGGAGTAACTCAATATTGTAATGCAATACTTTGCATAAAAAGTCACTAAGTAACATGATTTGTACCTTTTTTAGGGAGTAATGTAATATGGTAACATTACTTTTCATAAAAAGTAACTAAGTAACGTAATTAGTTACTTTATTAGAGTGTAACGCAATATTGTAACGTATTACTTTGCATAAAAAGTCACTAAGTAACGTAATTGGTTATTTTTTAGGCAGTAACACAATATTGTAACGCATTACTTTGCATAAAAAGTCACTAACGTAATTACTTTATTAGGGAGTAACGCAATATTGTAACGCATTATTTTTCATAAAAAGTAACTAAGTAACGTAATTAGTGACTTTTTTAAAGAGTAACTTAATATTGTAACGCATTACTTTTCATAAAAAGTCACTAAGTACGTAATTAGTTACTATGTTAAAGAGTAACTCACTATTGTAACGTAATTAGTTACTTATTTTATAGAGTAATTCAATATTGTAACACATTACTTTTTAATTAAAATGTTAACAACAACTAATAGTATCTCCATGATACTAAAAAAACACTGAGCTGCAGCATCTTTCTGAATTGTATTTATTATTATTATTTTAAATAAATAAAGTTATAATAAAAATAGAAATGCAAAAAAAAGCATTTTTATTACTTAAAATAAAACAATCATCAATTGTTATTGTAGTTAACTAAAACTAAAATTTAAACCGTGAAACAAATGTTACTTGAATTAAAATGATGTAAGGTAATTAGTTACTTTTTTAGGGAGTAACACAATATTGTAATGCATTACTTTGCATAAAAAGTCACTAAGTAACATAATGCGTTACTGTTTTAGGAAGTAATGCAATATTGTAACACATTACTTTCCATAAAAAGTAACTCAGTAATGTAATTAGTTACTTTTTTAGAAGGTAACTCAATATTGTTACGCATTACTTTCCATAAAAAGTCACTAAGTAACATAATTAGTTACTTTTTAGGGAGTAACTCAATATTGTAATGCAATACTTTGCATTAAAAGTCACTAAGTAACATGATTTGTACCTTTTTTAGGGAGTAGTGTAATATGGTAACACATTACTTTTCATAAAAAGTAACTAAGTAACGTAATTAGTTACTTTATTAGAGTGTAACGCAATATTGTAACGTATTACTTTGCATAAAAAGTCACTAAGTAACGTAATTGGTTATTTTTTAGGCAGTAACACAATATTGTAACGCATTACTTTGCATAAAAAGTCACTAACGTAATTACTTTATTAGAGTGTAACGCAATATTGTAACGCATTACTTTGCATAAAAAGTCACTAACGTAATTACTTTATTAGGGAGTGACGCAATATTGTAACGCATTATTTTTCATAAAAAGTAACTAAGTAACGTAATTAGTGACTTTTTTAAAGAGTAACTTAATATTGTAACGCATTACTTTTCATAAAAAGTCACTAAGTATGTAATTAGTTACTATGTTAAAGAGTAACTCACTATTGTAACGTAATTAGTTACTTATTTTATAGAGTAACTCAATATTGTAACACATTACTTTTTAATTAAAATGTTAACAACAACTAATAGTATCTCCATGATACTATAAAAACACTGAGCTGCAGCATCTTTCTGAATTGTATTTATTATTATTATTTTAAATAAATAAAGTTATAATAAAAATAGAAATGCAAAAAAAGCATTTTTATTACTTAAAATAAAACAATCATCAATTGTTATTGAAGTTAACTAAAACTAAAATTTAAACCGTGAAACAAATGTTACTTGAATTAAAATGATGTAAGGTAATTAGTTACTTTTTTAGGGAGTAACACAATATTGTAATGCATTACTTTGCATAAAAAGTCACTAAGTAACATAATGCGTTACTGTTTTAGGAAGTAATGCAATATTGTAACACATTACTTTCCATAAAAAGTAACTCAGTAATGTAATTAGTTACTTTTTTAGAAGGTAACTCAATATTGTTACGCATTACTTTCCATAAAAAGTCACTAAGTAACATAATTAGTTACTTTTTAGGGAGTAACTCAATATTGTAATGCAATACTTTGCATAAAAAGTCACTAAGTAACATGATTTGTACCTTTTTTAGGGAGTAATGTAATATGGTAACACATTACTTTTCATAAAAAGTAACTAAGTAACGTAATTAGTTACTTTATTAGAGTGTAACGCAATATTGTAACGCATTACTTTGCATAAAAAGTCACTAGCGTAATTACTTTATTAGGGAGTAACGCAATATTGTAACGCATTATTTTTCATAAAAAGTAACTAAGTAACGTAATTAGTGACTTTTTTAAAGAGTAAATTAATATTGTAATGCATTACTTTCCATAAAAAGTCACTAAGTACATAATTAGTTACTATGTTAAAGAGTAACTCACTATTGTAACACATTACTTTTTAATTAAAATGTTAACAACAACTAATAGTATCTCCATGATACTATAAAAACACTGAGCTGCAGCATCTTTCTGAATTGTATTTATTATTATTATTATTTTAAATAAATAAAGTTATAATAAAAATAGAAATAAAAAAAAATGGAAATTTATTAACACGAATGAGCAAGGTATAATTAATGTATAAGTATTTATTATTATTTTATATATTTAGTTAGTCAGTATTCAATTCAGCATCCATTTAAAAAGCAAAAAAATCAATTTAATTGGTTCTTAGTTATTAGTGTGGTCCAAATTATGGGTAAAATGCACAAGCGTTTGGTCCGTCAGCAGATGTGTGTGACAGACTGTATTTTCTCCAGCAGAGGGAGGAAGACGACGATATGGATAGTTATCAGGTATACTTTGACTTCTGCTGCTGCTGATCATGTGCTTCAGACAGGAAGCGTGGTCAAATTAAGATCATAATCGCCCATTAATGAGCCTGATGTTATAATCGCGCTGAATTCAATGTGAGAAATCAGAGATTCCTGCACTAACACACAGCTGTCTTCATTTGGTCACATGATCAGTGCATGGCTGCATGATCCTGCATGTTTACGTTCATTGAGCCACACTGGAAAACGCCACACTGGATTTAATCTGCCTCTTATTCATTTATTCATTTGTTTGTTTATTCTGGTGTTATGTAAGTGTTACAATTGATTGATTTGATGCTTGGCTCCAAATCTGCACCTGACAGCGTGTCTACACTGAAATCTTTTATTACTGAAATGAGAGCAGAAAACAGATGTACTTACTATATATGAAATAAAATAATTAGTAAATAATTTTTCTTAAATACTTAAATATGTTTATTTAATAATATATGTTAGAGTAATATTAATTAATTATTAATTTTTAGATAATTAATAATAAATTTTAATAATTTGTGAAATTAATTAATTTAAATTATTTTTTTTATTCTGTGTTATATAGATAGATAGATAGATAGATTTTTTTTACTATTTCAGCCATAAATATTAGTACTGTAATTTTATGATTTTATGATTGCAGTAAAATGAAATAACTGTTATATTATTTTTCTTAAAAACTTTTTACAGCAAAATATTTTATTTAATAATATATGTGTAAGTAATATTAATGTATCATTAATTTATAGAATATAATTTATTTTCAATAATATAATAATATATTTAAATTGTTTTTTTATTTTTATTTTGTGTGTTTTATATATATATTTTTCTTTCTTTTTTTTACAGTTTCAGCCATAAATCTTATCAATGTAATTTTATAATTGCACTTTAAAATAATTATATTATTTTTCTTAAATAGTTTTTACAGCAAAAAATTACAATAGCAATATTTCTTATTTTGTTTGATGTTTATTTAATAATATATGTGCAAGTATATATAAAAACGATTACTCTCATTAGATTCACTTTACTGTAAAAGTAATTTGTTTTTTGTACAAATAAAAATATGAATCTAAAATACGATAAAATAAAAGTAAAAAATAATATTACACTAATATTTTACATTTTAAATAATTAAAGTAAAAACATAATATTAAATTAAAATAAAATTTTACACAACTGAATAACTTTAATTTTATGTAGTATTTTTAAAGTTAAATGATATTATATTAAACACAATATTAATGAAATTTATATTTTCTGCTACATTCTCATTAGATTTACTGTAATAGTCTTCTTTCGTCAAAATAAAAATGATTCAAATAAAATAAAGTCAAAAGTAAAATTAAAAAAGGATAATACTGTCATTTTAGAATTTAAATCAATGATAGGAAATACGATTTATTTTATTTTAATATATATATATATATATATATATATATATATATATATATATATGTTAAATATATTTTATTATTATATAATAGTAATAATATTGTAACATTTGATGCACTGTTTTTATAATATGTATAGTAAGAATAATATGTAATATATAATAGTTATATTTGAAATAAAAAAATGTAATATGTTGTATATATTTCACAATTTTCATATTCAATATATAATCTCAGTAATAATAAAATAATAATTTGTTTATATAAATATGGTTCTATATTTTTCAGACTTTCGATGATGATATATATAATATATTAAAATATTATATTATATATACTAATATATTAAAATTTTAAATAATATCAAAATAAATATGCTCAAATATTATTTGTAATTTTCAACAGATAGTGTTGACGTTTGTTTATTGTAGACACGGTGTGAGATGGAGCTGCTGTGGATTTATGTGGATTAATGAGTGGGATGAACTTCAGATGCTTTTCCACTCGCTTTAAATTTATTGACATGTTTTCTGTCTGAAACGAGCTTTAATCACCCACTGACGGCAAATGAAACCCGCAAACCCAAGCAGCATTGGCATAGCTGCGGTGTACCTGAATGTGAATGTTGTTGTGCAGGAGGAGGATCTGAACTGCGTCCGTGAGCGCTGGTCTGACGCCCTCATCAAGCGCAGAGAGTACCTGGAGGAGCAGATCAAGAAGATCATCAACAAGCCAGGTTGGTGTTTAAAGTTGATCATGCAGGACTCGTATAGCTGCTGTGATCTTCTGAGCTGCGTTGCCTGATGGTGCTGGTTCTGTGCTGTGGTTTCCAGAGAAGTCCGAGGAGGATGTGGAGCGCGAGGCCAGGCTGGTGGAGCAGTGGGTGGGTCTGACGGAGGAGAGGAACGCTGTGCTGGTTCCGGCTCCTGGCAGCGGGATCCCAGGGGCCCCGGCGCACTGGTGAGAACTGAACCACTGGAAACCAGTGTAAACCAGTCCTCAGCAGACCAGTGTTGTTTTCGTCAACGAAGACGATGACAAAATCATTTAGTTGACGGCACTTTTTTTCATGACGATAACGAGACGATGACGAGATAAAAATGGCTCGTTGATGACTAAAACATGACGAGACGTGTGTGAGTTTTCGTCGACGAGACGAGAATAGACGAAAATGTTAGTGGGTGGTCCATCAGACGTTTAAAATGCATGACATTTCCGCTTATTGTGCATGCCAATTAAAACTTAAAAAGTATCTGACGCTATGGCAAGCCGTTTTAGCATTAAATACTCTTTGCTATACTAGTATGGCAAGCCGTTTTAGCATTAAATACTCTTTGCTATACTAGTATGGCAAGCCGTTTTAGCATTAAATACTCTTTGCTATACTAGTATGGCAAGCCGTTTTAGCATTAAATACTCTTTGCTATACTAGTATGGCAAGCCGTTTTAGCATTCCATCCTTGTTTGTCTTTTATGTTCTAAAACATTCCTTCATTATTGTAATTATTGGTGAAAATAGTCGATCCGGAAGCTCACATTGTGTTGAACTATAGATCTGCTATTTTCAGAACTTATAAGTGACACTACCCAACAGCAAAAAACTTATTGACCTACATTAATTTGTTAAAAGACTACTTTTTCCCCTTTTTTAACTAAAACTAGACTAAAACCTTTTTGACTTTTCGTCGACTAAAACTAGACTAAAACCTTTTTGACTTTTCGTCGACTAAAATTGGACTAAAGCTATCACATATAGAAGTGACTAAAATTTGACTAAAACTAGGAAGCATTTTAGTCCAAAAGACTAAGACTAAATCTAAGATGGTTGTCAAAAACAACACTGCAGCAGACATACATAGATTAGACCTTTGAATCTATTGGAATATGTCTACTAGTTATGGAACAGAAGTACATAGACTTTATTTATTTTGATGATAAAATTCATATAAAATTGAAAAAAAAAAAACTAAATTAAAAGTAAAAAAACAAAAACTATAATATTATGTAATATATTTTAAACAATTCAATTAAAGCAAATACAATATTAATTAATATTAATTTATTAAAATTTATATTTATTTACTGTAACTTAAGTAGCTAAATATATATATATATATATTATATAATATATATTATATATAATTATATATATTTTTTACTATTTCAGCCATAAATATTTGTACTGTAATTCTATAATTGTGCTGTAAAATTAAATAATTATTGCTTTATTTTTTGTACAATATCAATATTTCTTATTTAGTTGAACGTTTATTTAATAATGTATTCATAAGTAATATTAATTTATTAATTTATTTCTAGATAAACATTTATTTTAACTACTTTGTTAAATTAATTCATTTTATATATGTATTTGTTTTTATTTACTTTTGACTAATTCAGCCATAATCATTGATCAATAATAATTTTTTTTCAATAATTTATTAAATTATTATTTTATTTTTGTTTTATATATATATATATATATATATATATATATATATATATATACAGTATATACATAAACAAAGGTTAAAATACTTCACAATTTAAGGAAATATATTATATATTAATAAAATCAATTTTTTCTTCTTTTAAGGCTCTGTTTAACTAAAGACATTCTGATTATTTATTCACATTAGATTCACATTATTGTAATCATTTATTTTCTGTAAAAATAAAAATATTCGATTTAGGAATAACATAAAAAATAAAAGTAAAAAACACAACAAGTTACATTTTAAAAGTGAAATCAAATGAAAGGAAATCTAATAGCAACACAATTTTATTTAATGCTACATATATTTCATTTAAGCATTAAGACTAATTTTTGCAAAAAATAAAAATATAAAAAATATAAAAAAGTAAAAAATACTATAAAACGTATTATTTAAAAATTGAAGTCATATTAAATTAAATACAATATTAATAAATTATTTTTGATATTACAATTAAGTGTTGAAATATTGCTGTCATTCTGTAACGTAAGTATTTTGAAAGCACTCTTTCGCGATTAAATCTTAAACAGACGTTGTTAAATCTAATTTTCAAACTGCACATTACAAGAAATTAAATAACATGAAATAAATGGTATCTTACAGTACTATTCAATGTGAAATGCAGTAGTGATTATGAAAGTTAATGTTACTTAGCTGACAAATATGAAATGAAAGCCTGTTATTAAACTCAGTGTTGTTAATGCTCCAGGGTTCCCCCTTCTGGCATGGAGGCTCATACTCCTGTGCTGTTTCTGGATCTGAATGGTGAGATACTGTCTACTGATCTTTAGGGTTCAAGGGCTGAAGATTTTGCTGATTTGCATGATCCTGTTAAATCAGTAATTCTGGTTTGTTTGCGTGTGATTGTTATTTTATCCGTATTGTGTGTTTTGCAGCTGATAATCTGACGGTGAACGATCAGCTGAGCGGTCCTCACGCCGCCGGCGTCAACTCCATCCTCCCCAAAGAACACGGCAGCCCTTTCTTCTACCTGCCCATCATCAGACACAGCGATGACGAGGTGACAGGAATATTAAACCTGTTAAACTGACACCAATTTGCTTCTTCGACATGAATCATCTTAACAAACTCAAGAGTTCATGGTTGGCCTGTTTTGAAAGTTTTAAAAAATTAGCAAAATAAACGAAGATGTCTAAATGCATTACAGTCATGATAATTAAAGATTTTGTCTTGAAAATAATGTCTTAATGTGTATATAGGCAGTTTGTTATTGTTATATAATACATTATATATATAAAATATATAGTAATGTTAATCTAGTAAAATTGACCAATGAAAATAATGAACATTACAAAAACAAAATCACTTTAGGTATATATCTGGATGCATTATAGTCATCAAAATTTGGGTATTTTGTAATATTGAATTGTCTTGAAATAATGTTTTATTGAAAAAAAAAATAGCTTAGTTTAATACTTAATACAAGTCTTATTAATATTATTTTTATTTATTTAAATTATTTAAAAATGAATAAATAAAGTTAAGTTAATTTAATGAAAGTAACCAATTAGAATAATGCAAATTACAAAAATAAATAAATAAAAATACAAAAATAAAGAGAAACACACGAGAATTTGGGATTTTGAATTGTCTTAAAATAATATTTTTTTGAAAAATCTAATCATGATGGACCTAAAATTACCTTAATTTAATGCTTTGTACAAATCTTCTTTTTTATTTATTTAAATAAAAAAAATAATTTAAAAATGTATGTGTGTATGTGTATATATATATATATATATATATATATATATATATATATATATATATATATATATATATATATAAAAAAATAAGATAATGTTAAATTAATGAAATTAACTAATGAGAATAATGCAGAGTACATAAATATATAAATCAATTTGAGAATTTGGGATTTTGAGATGTTCAATTTTCTTGAACATAATGTCTAAATGTAACATTTATAATCTTAAGTCCTAGGTGCTATTTTATATATGTTTTATAAAAGAAATTGTGCAGCTTTTTTATTATTTATTTAATTTAATTCGTTTTTAAAGGTGATCTGGAGATTTTCTGAGATTCACCCTTTAAAGTTTTGTCGTATTGTTTATAAGCGTGTTTTAAATTGTAATGAGATGTGTGATTGTCATGTAAATGTTTATAACATCAATATATGACCCTTGTTCTCAGGTGTCAGCTGTGTGTTCCTGGGATTCCTCCATCCACGACTCCATCCACCTGAACCGAATCACGGCTCCCAGCGAGCGGATCTATTTGATCGTGAAAGCCACGGTTCAGCTCAGTCACCCGGCGTCTGTGGAGCTGGTTCTGCGCAAGAGGATCGCTGTCAACATCTACAACAAACAGGTCTGGAAATCACAGGGATATGAAATGTATATATGTATAAATATGTGTCAATGTTATTAATGTAATACATGTCTGATATCTCATAGAGTTTCACTCAGAGCCTGAAGAGACGGATGTCTTTGAAGAACGTTCTGTACTCCTGTGGAGTGACGTATGAGATCGTGTCCAACATACCAAAGGTACAAACTTCACACTGTTTCCTCTTCGTGTTTGTCTTTCTGAATGCACTGATCACACACGTGCTGTCTTCATGAACAGGCGTCTGAGGAGCCAGAGGAGCGCGAGACTCTGGCCTTGATGGCGGCGCGAGGAGAGACAGAGGAGACGCTTGATGGAGAGACGTACATAGAGAAATACACCAGAGGAGTGCTGGAGGTCGACAATATTCTGTGTCTGGAGAGACTGCGGCAGGTTAGGCTTCACTTAAGCACAGGTTTTTCTCACTATCTGCAGTTTCTGCTGGAATGTTTAGTAGGGCTGCACGATTTGGAGAAAAAATCTAATTGCGATTTTTCTGATCAAAATTGCGATTTGCGATTTAAAATGCGATTTACTACTATTTCATAAAAGAGCTACAGGTTTGATATGGTGGTTTTAACAGCACCAAAGAAAGACCAAGCATAATCACAAAGTATGCTACACTGTTCTACTGTTTATTTAAAACCTCATAAACATTGTTGCCTTTTTTAAAATAAAGTTGTCAGTTATCATGACAAATTAAGAAAATAACTACAGTATCTTAAATAAAATTAAATTAGCAATTAAAATTTTATAATAAAATATAATTAAAATCTTAAACTTTTAGGAATCCAAACACACTGTAAACAATTTTACATCAGTAAAACACTGATGATAACCTACATTAAGAGTCACTTTGTTGGGAAGTTGAGCCGCTGCTCCCGCTCATCTTTTCCAAATGGCGTTAACGTTATTTGCTCAGTACATGCAGTAGAGACCTGCACTCCTACGGGAGTATAGCGGGACCCGAGGCAACCGACTGCGGCGCGGGACAAAACTTGATGGGCGAGTGCGGCTGTTCGGGACACGGGAAAATAAAATGATTCGCGGGACCCCCGCAAAATACAAATATCTAAAAAGCAAAATATTGTTATTCATCTATTGCACAAAAGCAGCAAGAACAACTAGTATACAACTTACAGCTATGATTAGTAAGCACAAGGATAGGCAGTCATCAGAGGTGTTTAAGTTAGAATCCACTCACTGCTCAAACATTCTTGCACAGTGCTGAATATTGCATGCTCGCGAATTAAAACACACAAAGTGTAGACATTGTGAAAGATTCATTGTGCATAATTTGTGTTAGAGCTTTATGAGATCGCATATGAACTGAGATGTCAACTTAAGCTTTGTCTGCTTGCATTCTGCTATGGATACACACAGTAGCTCATGCTTGCTCTTCTGTTAAGAATAACAGTGGCTTGTGAATGTTGATGCTTAGCCTATATAACAAATATTTTATCAGGAGCGTTTATGCTGGGGTTTTGTGAAATTACGAGATGTTACAAAACTGTTTCATGTAAATTCAATTGATGTACTGAAAAAAACTATATAGGTTACTTTTATGCGGGCAGGAGCGGGACAAAACATGAATGTCGAGGCGGGAACTGAACGAGATAAACATATTTCTGCGGATGCGGGACTGAAAAATCCGTCCCGTGCATGTCTCTACATGCAGTGTTAAAATGCCCCCTATTGGTTAAACTCTGCATCAAACGTAATATAAGCATGAAGACGTAATATGCACATGAAGTGACCTGTCAAAAACGACTTATATGCTTGTTACCACATTTGATAATCAATCGAAATAATCGCAGCTCTTGCGATTTGAAAATCGCACCCTTTCAAATCGCGATTTCGGTTTAAAAACGATTAATCGTGCAGCCCTAATGTTTAGTAAAGATCGACCGGTATTGATTTTTTTATAATGATACCAATACTGATTATTTGCATGTTTATATGACTTATAACCGATATCCAGAACCAGTACTTATTTACTGTTTTATTTTTTTGTTTATGTTCCAATAACCAATATGCAGAACTAATTTTTTATTTTATTTTACTTCTATCTGATGTTTCTGCTAGAGTGTGTAATTTTGACCAATATTGTTTTTTTTTTATAACCGATACCGATTATTTGCTTGTTTATGTGTCCGATATGCAGAAGCAATGTTTATTAATTGTTTTATTTCTATCTGCTGTTTCAGCTAGACTGTTTAGTGGAGGTCAACCGATATAGATTTTTTTAAATAACCAATACCGATTATTTGCTTGTTTATATGACTTATAACCGATATCCAGAACCAGTACTTATTTACTGTTTTATTTTTATCTGCTGTTTCAACTGGTTTATTTAGTGGAGATCAACCGATATTGATTTTTTTTATAATCGATACAGATTTTTTTTGTTTATGTTCCAATAACCAATATGCAGAACTATTTTTTTTTTTTAACTTCTATCTGATGTTTCTGCTAGAGTGTGTAATTTTGACCAATATTGTTTTTTTTTTATAACCGATACCGATTATTTGCTTGTTTATGTGTCCGATATGCAGAAGCAATGTTTATTAATTGTTTTATTTCTATCTGCTGTTTCAGCTAGACTGTTTAGTGGAGGTCAACCGATATAGATTTTTTTAAATAACATATACCGATTATTTGCTTGTTTATATGACTTATAACCGATATCCAGAACCAGTACTTATTTACTGTTTTACTTTTATCTGCTGTTTCAGCTGGTTTATTTAGTGGAGATCAACCGATATTGATTTTTTTTATAATCGATACAGATTTTTTTTGTTTATGTTCCAATAACCAATATGCAGAACTATTTTTTTTTTTAACTTCTATCTGATGTTTCTGCTAGAGTGTGTAATTTTGACCAATATTGTTTTTTTTTTAATAACCAATACCGATTATTTGCTTGTTTATATGACTTATAACCGATATCCAGAACCAGTACTTATTTACTGTTTTACTTTTATCTGCTGTTTCAGCTGGTTTATTTAGTGGAGATCAACCGATATTGATTTTTTTATAATCGATACAGATTTTTTTTGTTTATGTTCCAATAACCAATATGCAGAACTAATTTTTTTTTTTTTTTTTACTTCTATCTGATGTTTCTGCTAGAGTGTGTAATTTTGACCAATATTGTTTTTTTTTTTATAACCGATACAGATTATTTGCTTGTTTATGTGTCCGATATGCAGAAGCAATGTTTATTAATTGTTTTATTTCTATCTGCTGTTTCAGCTAGACTGTTTAGTGGAGGTCAACCGATATAGATTTTTTTAAATAACCAATACCGATTATTTGCTTGTTTATATGACTTATAAACGATATCCAGAACCAGTACTTATTTACTGTTTTACTTTTATCTGCTGTTTCAGCTGGTTTATTTAGTGGAGATCAACCGATATTGATTTTTTTATAATGATACCAATACTGATTATTTGCATGTTTATGTGACTTATAACCGATATCCAGAACCAGTACTTATTTACTGTTTTACTTTTATCTGCTGTTTCAACTGGTTTATTTAGTGGAGATCAACCGATATTGATTCTTTTTATAAACAGTACAGATTTTTTTGTTTATGTTCCAATAACCAATATGCAGAACTAATTTTTTATTTTATTTTACTTCTATCTGATGTTTCTGCTAGAGTGTGTAATTTTGACCAATATTGTTTTTTTTTTATAACCGATACAGATTATTTGCTTGTTTATGTGTCCGATATGCAGAAGCAATGTTTATTAATTGTTTTATTTCTATCTGCTGTTTCAGCTAGACTGTTTAGTGGAGGTCAACCGATATAGATTTTTTTTTAATAACCAATACCGATTATTTGCATGTTTATATGACTTATAACCGATATCCAGAACCAGTACTTTTTTACTGTTTTACTTTTATCTGCTGTTTCAGCTGGTTTATTTAGTGGAGATCAACCGATATTGATTTTTTTTTATAAACAATACAGATTTTTTTTGTTTATGTTCCAATAACCAATATGCAGAACTAATTTTTCATTTTATTTTACTTCTATCTGATGTTTCTGCTAGAGTGTGTAATTTTGACCAATATTGGTTTTTTTTTATAACCGATACAGATTATTTGCTTGTTTATGTGTCCGATATGCAGAAGCAATGTTTATTTGTTGTTTTATTTCTATCTGCTGTTTCAGCTAGACTGTTTAGTGGAGGTCAACTGATATAGATTTTTTTAATAACCAATACCGATTATTTGCATGTTTATGTGACTTATAACCGATATCCAGAACCAGTACTTTTTTACTGTTTTACTTTTATCTGCTGTTTCAACTGGTTTATTTAGTGGAAATCAACCGATATTGATTTTTTTTTTTTTTATAACCGATACAGTTTTTTTTTTTGTTTATGTGCCAATAACCGATATGCAGTAGGGCTGCAACGATTAATCGAATGATGTTGTGAGGCGCGTCTAGACAATGAAGCCGGTACTTTGATTAGTAGTAAATCTCCATCACGTGCGTTCAGCTGGAGCGGCAATTCAAACACCCCTCCGTAAACTGACAAGCCACTCCAAAAATGGAATGAAAATCGAATTCGATTTTCAGCGCGATTTGGCGTGGCTTGTCAGTGATTTACGGCGGGGTGTTTGAATTGCCGCTCCAGCTGAATGCACGTGATGGAGATTTACTACTAATCAAAGTACCGGCTTCATTGTCTAGACGCGCCTCACAACATCGTTCGATTAATCGTTGCAGCCCTAATATGCAGAACCAATATTTTTTATTTTACATCTATCTGATGTTTCTGCTAGAGTGTTTAGTAGAGATCGACCAATATTTTTTTATTTTTTTAACCGATACAGATTATTTGCTTGTTTATGTATCCGATATGCAGAAGCAATGTTTATTTGTTGTTTTATTTCTATCTGCTGTTTCAGCTAGACTGTTTAGTGGAGGTCAACCGATATAGAATTTTTTTTTATAACAATACAGATTATAATGATTTTTATGATAAAAATTATAATGATACCGATACCAATTATGTGCATGTTTATATGTCCAATAACCGATATGCAGAACCAGTACTTATTTATTGTTTTAATTTTATCTGCTATTTCTGCTGAAGTGTTTAGTGGAGATCAACCAATATTGACTTTTTTAATAATGATACCGATATGCATGTTTATGTAGCTGTTAACCGATATGCAGAACCAATACTTATATGTTGTTTTACTTCTATCTGCAGTTTCTGCTGGAGTGTTTTATAGAGATCAACCGATATTGATTTTTCTAACCAATACAGATTATTTGTGTTTACGTGCCTGATAACCGATATGGAGAATTAATATTTATTTTTTATTTTATTTTTATCTGCTGATTCCGATGGAGTTATTAGGAGAGATCAACCGATATTGATTTTTTTTAATAACTGATTCAGATTATTTGCATGCTTATGTGCCTAATAACCGATATCCAGAATTAATTTTTTTACTTGTATCTGCCATTTCTGCTAGAGTCTTTAGTAGAGGTCGACCGATATTGATTTTTTTTTATAACCCATACAGATTATTTGTGTTTATGTGCCCTATAACCGATACAGAGAATTATGTGCTGATTCTGCTGGAGTCTTTATTAGAGATCGATGATATTGATTTTTTTTTATAATAATACAGATTATTTGCGTGTTTATGTGCCCGATAACCGATATGGAAAATCAATATTCATTTTTTTATTTTATTTTTATCTGCTGTTTCTGCTGGAGTGTTTAGAAGAGATCCGCCAAGTTGATTTTTCTATAATGATACAGATTATTTGCATGTTTTTGTGCCTGTTAACCGATATGCAGAACCAGTGTTTTATGTATTGTTTTATTTCTATTAAATTGTTTAGTAGAGATCAACTGATATAGACTTTTTTCTAACCAATTCAGATGATTTGCATGTTTATGTGCCCAATAACCGGTATCCAGTACCAATAATTGTTTATTGTTTTACTTCTATCTGCTATTTCTGCTGGAGTATTTAGTAGAGATTAACCGATATTGATTTTTTTTTTATAACCGATTCAGATTATTTGCATGTTTATGTGCCTAATAACCAATATCTAGAACCAATATTTATTGTTTTATTTAAAATAAATAAATTTATTATTTATTGATATATATTTTTTTTTTTTTGAACCGATAATGATTACTTTACCTGAAATCTTTGCCTCAAATCTCAAAACGACCACAAGATGGCAGCATTTAATCGAGGGATCCAATATTACAAAACCAATATCCACTTATGAAAAAATGCTTAAATATAGGGAAAAAATACAGGTCAAACCGATTATCGGTTTATCTCTAGTGTTTAATGTGTTTTTTATGTGTGTTCATTCAGGGTGTGACAGTGAAGGAAGCTCTCTCCGCTAAAAGCAGACACATGCGGCGCAGTCTCAGCACACCCAACGTCCAGCACGTAAGACCAGATCTACTGTTCGCTTGTGTATAGAAACAAAATACAGTGCATTATGTAACAAGACTGCAATATAAATTTGTTTAGAGCTCTTGTTGTAAACCAGACGGGAACGGATGTGAGGATGAGGACGTGAAGGTTAGCGAACACTTACTAGGTTCACAGACAGTGTGTTTGTTGTGAATGTCTCTGAGTGTTGACTTTATTTCCACAGACTCACTGCGAGGGTCACACAGACGTCACTGAATCCATTTTACATGAAGCTTCACTCAACAGTGCTCTCTCAAAAGAAACGCCTGTCAAAAACAAAGAGAATCATGGTAAACTGCGAACCTGTCTTTCACCTGAGATGATATAAATGACAAAAGCAAGCATTATAATAAAAAAATACTGCAATTAAAACTATTAAATTATTAAAGATTGTAACTGAACAATTTAATGGATGGTATTAATAATAGTATTACTATTGTCAGTAATAATTATATAATAATAATTATTATTTTTCTCTTATAATTAAAAAAACATTCAAATAAAATAAAAAAGTTCTTGTTAGTTGTAGTTTTGTTTTTGTTTCTTGTTTTAGTTAGTACTTAAAAACAGTTACTGTAGTTAAAACAATATTAACTTATTGAAGATGGTAACTAAAAAATGTAATTTAAAAAATAATAGATGATTATTGATAATTATATAATAATAATTGTTATTGAAAAAATGTGTATAAAAAATTATAAGTCAAATAATAAAATGATTTAATCATTTTTTAAAATTTGAAAAGTTGTTAGTAGAAAATAGTACACATAATTTATCACTTTAAAGATAAAAGAAAATAGTAAATAAAATTAGGATTGTTATTATTCCTGTTATTATAGACTATTATATTATTAATAAAACATATTATGTATTTTTAAAGTGTTTACCAGTACATTTACCATATTTTCTCAATTTTTGGCAGCTAAACCTTTCAACTTTCTATTTTATAGTGCATTAAATCAACCTTATGCATAATTTCATGCAAACATTTTTTTCATGATTTTGGAAAAAGATTTTGTTATTATTAATAGTAAATGGTACATGTAAAATGTATAGTGCTTTTTAAAAGTCTTTATGCATCATTTCATCCAAATGTTCTCCTCAGGACCGGTACCAGAGAGTCCGACATTCTTCAACTCCAGTCCGTTTAAGGTTCTGTCTCCTCAACCGCCCAAGTTCCTCAAATCTCTGTTGCCGGTGAAGGAGGAGAACAAAGTCAAGCGTTCTCTGGAAGCACGGCCTCTGCTGGGACAGGAGGTGATGCACACAAACACATTCACAAAAACACTCAATGCTTCATTTTCGTCATGTGTCTCATTCTCACACACCATTCTTATTGTGTTTCCACTCTCCACATTCTCACATATTTTATGATCTGAAAGTGTTTTAAGTGTCTCTCAGTCCACAGAGAAGCTGTCCTGCAGTCAGGGTCCAAAATAAACACTACATTATGGTCCAAATGCAAGTAAAAATCACCAATTGTCTGGTAATTTCATTCAGATCTGTAAGATGATAAACAGACACACAAAACAGTATAGAAAATATAATTTTTAGTTTGTGAGAAATATTTATTGCTTGTGAATTCTCCTCATCTTAGTTCATTTTGGACCCTGTTTCCAGCATGCCTCAGTCCCTCAAACCTGTTCATTTATACAGCCACAGATTTATTTATTTATTACTGATTTATTCAGACTGACCTGTATGTGATACAGAACCTGTTAACCAGAAGTGTGATTTTAAAAGAATAAAAATGTAAATTTACTTCATGTTTGTTTAAAATTGTATTTAAAATATTGATTTGATAAGTCTAAAATGTTATGCAAGTGAAAAAAAAGTCAAATGTTTTCCTTGCATATAGATTTGGGTTTTATTTAATTTTTTATTTTTAGTTTTTTAGTTTTATTTTTCTAAAATAGTTTTTATTTAATTTTTGTGCAAATTATTTAGTAGTTTTTTTAGTAATATTATATTGATATTTATTTTATTTTTAGTTTAGATTTGGTTCATGTTAGTTTTTGTTTATTTACAGTTGTTTATTAATTTAATTTATTAGTAGTTTTAGTTTTAATAAATGATGATTAAAAAGGATATAGTTAAAGAATTATATTAAATTAAAATTTAATATCCTCCTTAGGATGAATCACTTGTTGTATTCCCAATTGTAAGTCGCTTTGGATAAAAGCGTCGGCTAAATGAATAAATGTAAATGTAAATGTAAAATAAAAATTATAATTATATAGACTACTGATTTTACACTTACGTAGTTTTTGTCATTCATTAAAACTATTATTTAAACTTTTTTTCAAATAAAATATAAATATTAGCTAAAAAAAACTATTTTTAGATGTTTCAAATTTTTGTATAATTAAAGTTGAAGCATTAAAACTACTAACTGGAAATAAATAAACTAAAACTGAACTAAAAATAAATTAAACAAATATTAATAAAAAAAATAAAATAAAATGACAAAAAGTGTGTAAATAAAGACTTTAAAAAAATGTATTAAATTTAAATACAAATAATAATCATGTAGAGCACTGTTTTGACACTTTTATGTAATTTATGTCAGTTCATTGTTATTATCATTCATTAAAACTATTATTCAAACTTAAAAAAAAAAATAAAATATATATATATATATATATATATATATAATATATAATTTTTTTTTTTTTTTTTTTTTTTTTTTTTTTAAGATGCAAAGGCAATGTTTCTAATTTTCATTTAGTTTAAGTTGAAGCATTACAATTACTAACTGGAAAAATAAAAAAAGACAAAAAATGTATAAATTTTTTTTAATAATGATATATTAAATTAAAATAAAAATTATAATCATATAGACCACTGTTTTGACATTTTTATGTCTTTTTTTGCCAATTCAAAATATAATTTAAAAGTATAATTTGTAGCACTGTATGTAAAAGAGCAGCTCTGACATTGTACAAAACATCTGAAGTTGTGTTCAGTAAAAGAAAGAAAATAATATGAGGAATGAACAACATGAATTATTTTTGAGTGAACTGTTCCTTTAAAAGTGCTTAATCTGTGGCTGTGTGCATGTGCTCTCACCTGCATCTTAACCCATTGGCTGTGCTGCATGGCCCGTGTGAAGTGTGCTGTTGTGCCTTGATTGCAGAGCATGCGTTGGTTTTCGGACCCCGGCGGCCCCTGGTCCAGACCCAGGGCTCAGAGCGAGGGCCGCGGCGCCGGTGACATCAGCAGCAGCTCGGCCAATCACAGACAGCCCAGACTCAGCACTGATCTCACTCACACACGGCCGCACGCTGCTGTAAGTCAACACATGCAAAACCAGTCTGATTTAACCTTTAGATTACCTTTTTCTATAAAATGTTACATTTTTAAATCTAAAACAGTAAAAAGTCAAATTTTCATATATACACGCTGCTCAAAAGTTTGGGATCAGTACGATTTTTAATGCTTTTTAAAGGAGACTTTTCTGCTCATTAAGGCTGTTTATTTGATTAAAAAGTACAGGTTAATGCCATTTAAAATAGTGTTTTTTTATTTTAATATACTTTAAAATATAATTTATTCCTGCGATGCAAAGCTGAATTTTCTGCATCATTACTCCAGCATTCAATGTCACATGATCCTTCAGAAATCGTTATAATATGCTGATTTATTATCAATGTTGAAAAACTGGAACCTGTGATTCTTTTTTTCAGGATTCTTTGATAAAAAAAAATGTTAAAAAGTACAGCATTTATTTAAAATAGAAAATGTTTGTAACAAAAAACACCTCATTCAAAGTTTGGGGTCAGTTTTTTTCTTTCTTTCTCTCTTTGAAAGAAATGATTGATAAAAAAAATCGATTTAAAAAAATCATAGTAAAGAGCTCTATTTTGAATAAATGCTGTTCTTTTTAACATTTTATTAATCCAAAAATCCTGAAAAAGTATCACAGGTTCCAAAAAAATATTAAGCAGCTGATAATAAAAGTAATAAATCAGTATATTAGAATGATTTCTGAAGAATCATGTGACACTGAAGACTGCAGTAATGATGCTGAAAATTCAGCTTTGCATCACAGAAATAAACTATATTTTAAATTATATTTAATAAATTAAATATTAAAATAAACTTATTTTGAATTCCAATAATATTTTATAATTTTACTTTGTTCTGTATTTTTTTTTTTTACAAATAAATGGAACTTTGATGAGCATCATTTCCAAAGATTCCAAACTTTTGAGCGGCAGTATATATATAATTGCAAATTTTCATAAAAAAATAACTGATGATAATGAACCAAATTTGTTACATTCACATACAAGCAATTGTCCAGGAGGGTGTAATATCTGCATCCTTTTAAAACTATTTCTGATTGAGTGAAGCTTATGATGCTGCCTCATCATCGTCATCATGCATTTGCATCTCATTGCATCCCATCACCCTCATGTGAATGATGTATAACTGCATGAATCCCTCAGCTTGTGTTTAACTCACTGACTGCAGCACTTCACATATCACACCGTGAATTACAAAGCAAATAAACTCTGTTTACACATCAGATGTGACTG